>NC_134490.1:26526199-26536243 GCF_040206685.1 Ascaphus truei
GGGCATTAATCATTAAAAGTAGCTCAGTTAAGAGAGTTGCGGGAGGTCTAATACCATTTTTAGGAGTATATGACCTATATACAAAATTCGATTTTTTAGTAGTCAATATAGATGCCATTTTTAACGATATTAAAGGCGCTATTTTAAGGCTCAGTAGCAAATAGTAACAAATTAGAGCAATAGTATTGCAAAATTGTATGGCATTAGGTTATCTGATGGCAGGACAAGGAGGGGTTTGTAAATTAGGGGGTAAAAAATGTTGTGCTTATAGTGACAACCACTCAAAAAGCATACACCATGATATGGACACTCAAGCAGAAACCCAATCTAGAATGTGAGAGGAACCAAAAGGGTTCGATTGGACCTTTGGCCTTGTAAATTGGCTAGGTGCATTGGGAATGAAAATTCTTTACGCAGGTTTATTACTTTGTGTGTATATGTTAATCTAAATGGCTAAATGTGTAATCAGTTCTATTTTTGCCAAAAAGTCTACTTCTGCTTCTAGCTCTACAGCTATGTATATGTCTCCCACAATGAGAGAGAGAGAGATACTCTTGGTACTCACAAACCACCCATATATTCATCTCTGATTATCAAACGAGATACCTAAAAGAGATAGGTTTCTGCATTCCCATGGTCTCTTGGAGGTTTCTCCCTTGGAGTTTTTCCTCTCCTGAGTGGTGCGCAGAAGAATAAATAGGCCTGGTCATTTGGATTGTTCATCCAGAACAAAAGGAGGGTATGTAAGTTTAAAAATTGTATCTGTCAGCTTTGTTCCCTTCAGGGACTGAAAAGTTTAAAGCAATATGTACCAGCTTTATTCTTCTCAGGGACCAAAATGGTTAAATATTTTAGCTTTGTTAAATTTTAGACAAGCTGTCTCAGTACGTCTCCTACACGGGAAGTAAGACTACCGAGCCATATGTGACCCCATTAATAGCTACTAACACTTATTCCTGTTTTCATCAATAAAATGTTTAGTACTCCCAGGGAAGGCATTTCCAGATGGGATATGTAATTTTAGATGTGTAATCTATATGTGGGAGCTCAGTTTGTAACAACAGATGTATAGAACTGGTAATGTTTTTTCTTCTTGCTTTTCTGTATATAATACCACTCCATCCAATTATTAAATAGATGTAGGAACCAGCAAGCCTGTGTGTTTTCTGTTTCCTTACAACTCCGAGCTCACACTATCATATCTGAGACCAAAAGCATATCAGTGGCGTGGAAAGCTCTCCGGGAAGAGTTTGGGGTGTAAGTTTGCCTGCCCTAGGTCTGATCAGGTGGATTGGACCTAACAGTTAACATTGGAGTTGAAATTGGAGGGGAAGATTGAGGAAGATCGGAACTCCACACAACAACTTTGCAACTGTGAGAACTTTACTTTGTAAACACTGTGATTATTTGTACTCTTCCTATCCTCCAGTACCTGGGAAGTCTCTCCTCACTATGCCCTCCCTATTGCCTTTTCTATTTACTATTTCCTCACTCCTTTGTGAATGTCTCTTTTTTCTCCAACTTCCCCACTCCCCACTGCAATCATTATTTATACACCTTTTTCCCAACAACTTGTTTGCCCCTCGATAAAAAAACACCCACACAAATCCTCCATTCACACCCTTTCTCTTATCCTTTCTGCTCCTGGGGATCTCCCTAAAGCCAGACATACACACTTGCTCTCATTCATGCCTCACTGAATCTCCTCCCATGCAAATAGTGTCAACCTTTTCATTTAATACTGACTAACCTTTAAACTCGCCCCACAAATCAAGCATCCCAATAGCCTGCACTCATGGATATTGTCCCACACTTAGTCACTCCTACCACCTATTGTGGCCAAGCACAGTCATCAACAGCACTTATTCCCTCACCTGTTGTCTCTGTACTGTAAGTTCCCCTCAAACCTTAGATTGTAAGCTCTTCGGGCAGGGATTGCCTTTCCTATTGTCTAATTTTGCTGCACTTATTGTATTATTATAATACTGTATTATGTACTGTATTCTTTGTAAAGCGCTGAGTACACTTTTGGCACTATATAAAGAAAGACATACAATACAATACAATCTAGAGATCTGACCGGTCGTATAGTAAAAGCAGAGATGGATAATATTACCTGGTCGGACCATGCTTCAGTGTCATTAACACAAAGGGATCTACACCAAAGACTGGTTGGAGCAGGTTGGCGCATGAACGACTTTCTGATTATGATACCGGAGTCTAAAAATGCTATAGGGGCTGTTATACCAAGACTATTTCTCATCAAATTACAATGGGCAAGTAGGAGATCGCACACTATGGGCCACACACAAAGCCACCCTAAGAGGTAAAATAATTAGTATCACTTCACATAGAAAAGAGAGAAAAACAAGAGGATAAAAAGACTAAACGACAGTATCAGAGAAACATGGAGAGTTTTCAACAAAACCCAACAGATGTAGTCAGAGCAAAAATAGACAAAGACAGAACTTAAAAATATATTGATAAAGGACACTGAGAAAGCAATGCGCTGGACAACCCAGATTTTCTATTAGAAAGGTAACAAAGCAGATAGATACCTAGCAGCCAAACTTTGAAACAAAACAGCTAGCCTTAATATACTGTATATAGTATAAAGACTAACCAAGACGAGTTGACATATAACCCCGCTAAAATCAACGAAGAGTTTGTGACATACTATAGCAACCTATACAATCTGGTGAAACCCGACCAAATTAATGCAGACAGAAACAAAAATAGACGATTATATAAAAACAACAAGATTATCTAAACTAGACAAGACTGAGGCCAGCCATCTAGGAGCCCCAATAACAGCGGAGGAAATGTCTGTAACTATTAAGTCCCATAAAAATTTCAAGCCTCCGTGCCGGACGGGTTCTCCAATCTCTATTTTAAAAAGTTTGAGACCACACTGAAACCATATCTGGTCAGGTGGTTTAATAAAATTCTGAAAGGCGAAGCTTTACCGAACGACGCATGTGGATGCAATCCTCTACCCCCCCCCCCCACCTACCCTTTTTATTTTCTGTGCCCACCCCCCTTTTTTTTACGTTTTGAAAAAATAATAATACACAAAAAAACAAGATCTAAATCTCAGTGTGTATTTTCTGGTAGAATATCTTCATAATAATGATTTTACCTCTTTAGTGCATCTCAAATATCATTACCGTTACTTTAAGGTAAACATATATGCTTGTAACATTTAGTTTTTTTAAGAGCCTACAAAACTAAATATTTTTACTATTATGAATTACTGGTTACAAATGAAAACTCTTTCCAGATATTTTTATTACGGCCACTTTTCCTTCATAAATTATGCATCTTACATCTAGTAAAATATTCATTTGTTTGTTTATGAAGAGTCCATTTACTGTACCGGTGCTTGTTGTGATGACATGGAGAGGGCGTGCAAGCAGTGCATTGCTTGTAGAATGAAGTAAAAAATTAATTAAAAAATATGATGGTGGCTTGATCAATAGTAGTAAAAATAAACTACTTTATTGAGGATCAGACATCACAGAATACACATAGCACTGTGAGAAGTACTTTGACACGTTTTCGGCTCCCTGCCCTTTGTCAAAGAGCAATTTATGATGACAATAGGCCAAACATATGTAGCCCCGGGCCTCTTTGTGATGCCAGTGACCCCCCCCCCCTCGTTACCTCCGCTGCAGGGGGTGATTGCGAGTGCCGCCGGAGTCAAGCGGCAGACTCGCAGATACTGCCAGAAGGGGGGGCTGAGCAGGGAGCGCTCTGGTGCTCTGGAGACTCCGCGGCGGCCCACGAGCACAGGGCGCTGCCATGTTGTCCTCATGCGCATGCGCAGTGTAGATGCACAGCGGGAGTCCCCTAGTAGGTCATGCATGCACAGTACACGCGCGCGAAAGAGCAGCCAATCAGCAGGAGGCTATAGCAAGGACTACAAGTCCCACGAGCCTTTGGGATGATCACCTGACGCCAGGGAGCCAATAGAGTGTTAGGATCCTCCCAGGCAGGGAATAGGAAACTATCACTGAGCCCACGCTAGTGAGTCAGGACAAGGAAGAGCTAGGGATAGGAGGTGAGTGCAGGGGTCTGTGACCCACTGCATTAGGCCAGCAGCCCCCTAGGCCCCAGTTAGGTCCTGAACCACATTATAGTTTGTTGGGCTTCAGGGACAGGCCCTAGGTTAGGGACTCTGCCCTTTAGTGTTATACAGTGACAGTAAGGGATATAGCGGACCCTGCGCTTCCCGCGAAGAGGCTTGGGATCAGGGCCTACTCCACAGAGAGAGCAGGACTATATTCAGGGTGGACTGCCCTGACAGAGCATCGCGCTGGTGGAACCGGACGTCGCCTAGGAGGTCGTCGGATCCTTTGCGAAGATATTTGAAGGCCCAGGGGACGCAGCACTGGGCAGGTATTGTTATACACGTGCACCAACTGAGTATTCACACATAGTGGCAGCGCTGACCACGGGACATGGGTTGTAATGTGGACACCGTGTGGGAGTACACGGTGGAGGAAAAGGGGTACGCTCTCTCGGGTGGGAGTGACTGACTTTGGGAACTTATAGACAGGGCCGCCAACAGCGGGGGACAGATGGTACTGGTGTCCCGGGCCACTTCGCGGCTGTGCCCCGTCGCCCGGTCACCACGGTCCCAAATCCCGTCGCCCTGTCACCACGGGGTGATGGGATTTAGCACGCTCGCGATGCGCCAGGCAGCAGCGCACGTCTCGGCAAAAAACAAAATCTCCCCCATCTCCTGATTGGCTGCGCGTGTTGGCATGCTGCCGGATTTTATTTTTGGCCCCCGCAAGCTCTATCTGAGCTTGCAAAGCGAGGTCCGCCCTTTCCTGCATGGAGCAAGTCAGGTGAGTACTGCTCCATGTCTCTCTTTCTTTCCCCCTTGCCCCCCTGCACTGATTCCCCCCATTCCGATTCCCCCCGTTCCGATTCCCCCCGTTCTGATTCCCCCCTGCTCCGATTCACCCCCCATTCTGTATTCCCCCGTGTATATGTGAGAGTGTCTGTGTGTGTGTGTGTGTGTGTGTGTGTGTGTCTGAGTGTGTGTGTGTGTGTCTGAGTGTGTGTGTGTGTGTGTGTGTGTGTCTGAGTGTCTGAGTGTGTGTGTCTGAGTGTGTGTGTGTGTGTGTGTGTCTGAGTGTGTGTGTGTGTGTGAGAGAGAGTCTGAGAGAGACAGTGTCTGAGAGAGAGAGTGTCTGAAAGACAGAGAGAGAGAGAGAGAGAGAGTGAGAGAGAGAGAGAGTCAGAGAGAGTCAGAGAGAGTCAGAGAGAGTCAGAGAGAGTCAGAGTCAGTCAGAGTCAGTCAGAGTCAGAGAGAGTCAGAGTCAGAGAGAGAGAGAGAGAGAGAGTCAGAGAGAGAGTCTGAGAGAGAGTCTCTGAGAGAGAGATAGAGAGTCAGAGAGAAAGTCAGAGAGAGAGAGTCAGAGAGAGAGATTCAGAGAGAGAGAGAGAAAGTCAGAGAGAGTGTCAGAGAGAGTGTCAGAGAGAGAGAGTGTCAGAGAGAGAGAGTGTCAAAGAGAGAGAGAGTGTCAGAGAGAGAGTGTCAGAGAGAGATCGTGTCAGAGAGAGAGTGTGTGTCAGAGAGAGAGAGTCAGAGTCAGAGAGAGTCAAAGAGAATCAGAGAGAGTCAGAGAGAGTGAGAGAGTTAGAGAGAGGGAGAGAGTAAGAGAGAGAGAGAGTCAGAGAGAGAGAGAGAGAGAGTCAGAGAGAGGGAGAGAGTCAGAGAGAGGGAGAGAGTCAGAGAGAGGGAGAGAGTCAGAGAGAGGGAGAGAGTCAGAGAGAGGGAGAGAGTCAGAGAGAGAGGGAGAGATTCTGAGAGAGAGAGGGAGAGAGTCTGAGAGAGAGGGAGAGGATCTGAGAGAGAGAGAGAGAGAGAGAGAGTCTGAGAGAGAGAGGGAGAGAGTCTGAGGGAGAGAGTCTGAGAGAGAGAGGGAGAGAGTCTGAGAGATAGAGGGAGAGAGTCTGAAAGAGAGAGAGTCTGAGAGAGAGGGGAGAGAGTCTGAGAGAGGGAGAGAATCTGAGAGAGAGATGGAGAGAGTCTGAGGTAGAGATGGCGGAGAGTCTGAGGGAGAGAATCTGAGAGAGAGAGAGAGAGAGAGAGAGAGAGAGAGAGAGAGAGAGAGAGAGAGAGAGAGAGAGAGAGAGAGAGGGAGAGAGTCTGAGAGAGAGAGGAAGAGTGTCTGAGAGAGAGAGAGAGAGAGAGAGAGAGAGAGAGAGAGAGGGAGAGAGTCTGAGAGAGAGAGGAAGAGTGTCTGAGAGGGAGAGTGTCAGAGAGGGAGTGTGTGTGTCTGTGAATGAATACAAACACCAACCCACAGTCAGTCATAGTCACCCACCCACTCGTTAGTCAATCACCCAAGTGTCACCCAGTCACCCACCCAAGTGTCAGTCAGTCACCCACCCAAGTGTCAGTCAATCACCCAAGTGTCAGTCAGTCACCCACCCGTGTCAGTCAGTCACCCACCCAAGTGTCAGTCATCCTTGAGTCAGTCACCCACCCACAAGTCATTCACCCACCCCGTCACCCACCCAGCCCCCACACCCACTCTCTCCCTCTCTGTCTCTCTCTTTCACCCACACTCTCTCTGTCTTATCTTAACTGCCCTATACCTACACCGAAATAACCTATATTGCTTTCTTCCAGATCTGACTCTCAAGCTTCACACAGGAGATATCAGAATCCCCCTTAACCCAGAAGACAGGTAGGGAACACCCCAGTCCCATACTGAATCCCCCCCCCCCAGATCTTTTGTCACATAGGATGTACTGGGTATTTTTGTCTTTTGTTGAAAATATTAAAATAAACAGATTGCATTGTAATGTTAAGTAACATTTAAAAAAAGTTAAGTAAACGTTGTACGCTAAAAAAAATGCAAGTGCATATTACTGTGGTTGTGTCTGTTGGAATCCCTCCCAGGTGTACCAAGTGGTGGAAATATATCACCACAGGCTCTCAGTGGCAGAGACTCAGGCCCTGCGAGCCAACAGGTTTATATACAGCATTAGTAGTTCTGTGTTCAAGTAACAGTGCTACACATATCATTAAATAATTGGTAAATGGTCTTCATTATTGAGAAAACAATAGAATTATTTTTTTTATATACTGTAGCTCCTCTTAAATCCTTAGACTAAGTTTTATAGTGGTGGTGTTTAGGTGCTTGAGTATATGTTTTATTATTGTGTATTTTTGCCCTTCATTCTTTTTGAATAGGGTGACCATTGGCTGCTATAGTGGCTTATCATGCCCACATTATATGGGTATGATGTACCACTATGCCAATCAATGGGTACAGGGTGGGTATAGTGGGCATGGGGTGTGTGCTTAGGCCTCCCAGGTGGGTAGCGGTGGAGGATGGGTTAACCCCTTAATTACTATAGTGGTTGTGAACCGGTAAGGTAATTAAGGGGTTAGGAGCCATTAGATTATATTTTTCTCGTATTCTTTCTGGCATTGGAGGACATGGACCTGCAGTATGCGGACAAGGATGCCCTTCATGAAGGCAGGGATAAGTAGAAAGGTTTATTCACTTTATTTATGATGGCTGGCTAATGTTTTATTTAATAATGGGCAAATTAACTATTGTCCATATCTGGATAATAGTTATTTTGCCCATTAATTTACTGTATGTGTTGGTGGGGGAGGTGTATTTATTGCAATGTATTCCCCCCATAAAATTGGCAACAGGATTGGTAATGCAGGCCAGCGAGCACCCACTGGGACCACCCATGACCCCCAGACACTCGCAGAGACCACCTGGGGACCCCCCGCTGGCCTCTGGCATCAATGCTTTTCTGAACCACTTTGGTTTCTGCCTCAGGGACCCACTGCTTCCCGAGTTACATTCCCCGGTATAGTGCATCGGGTGCCGGTATCGCCGCTATTTTGAAATCATCGGCGTTACATGATCGTGGGATTTTAATACTGGAGGAGATACCAGCACCCCATACCAGGGCCTGTAACTCAGGAAGTAGGGGTCCCCGAGGCTCAAATCAATGTGGTTCATCACAGGAGACACCCTGCTCCCGCACACTATTAATAAAAATGACATTAAAGCAGCTTCATTACCATAGCAGATATCCGCTATAATAATTAATTTGTTCAAAATTTTGGGGGGTATTAATACTAGTGTATTGTAGCAGGGGGTCGCAGAGCAGAACCTCATTGATTTTAGGTCTGGGGATCCCCTGCTTCCTGAAATACAGGCCCCATTATGAGGTACCGTATCTCCTATGTATTTTATTTCCACCATCACGTAACCGTGGGAATAAAATGCATAGGCGATACCGGCACCCCATAACGTGGCCAGAATCTCGGGAAGCAGGGGTCCACAGATCTCAAATCAATGAGGTTCTGCTCCGGAGACCCCCTGCTACAATACACTAGTAATACATTTTAGATGTAAAATGTATGATCTCTGGTGAGATTTGCGCAGGGAGAGGCGGCTTTCTCTGAAGCAGAAAGAGAGCCAATCTTCATGTCACCGGCAACTCGCCAGTTTTGCAAATGTTGCTATCACAGGTATTCTGGGCTTTCTGCATACCGAGATAGCAACGCTGTCAAAAATGGCAAATTAAACAGTACAGCAAAAAAAATTTCAGCGCTTAGTGCATAGGCTCCACTGACTCTGTAAACAATGAAACCAATGCATAGTGATGTCATCCAAGGTGTGGCTCTAACACCATGGTCCAGGCTAAAAAAAGAGTAGACCATCGGGCCTCCATTTACAAAAAGGCCATCAAACCCAATTTACGAAAATTATTTTTGTAGTGTTTTTTTTATACGGACATCTGGCTTTGGATTATTTTTTTTATGGCTTTTAATGTTTAAGTATGACATTTTTGGGATTAGTGCAAGGGAGCCGAGACCCTGAAGAGGATGGTGACCATCTAAATGTATGAGGTAAGTTATATATTTATTTGTTTCATTAACCCCATTAGTGTCACTGTGGCAACCGAGGTTCTTCTTTCGGTGGCCCTAGGTAGCCTCAGTGGCACTCAAGGGGCTAATGAATCACCTAATATGTATAAATGGTTTCTGGTCTATAAATTAATGTTAATATATATAACATATATACTATTATGAGGATCCGCCATTCTGGCGGTTCAGACCCCTTAACCCTCACCTGTCCGTCAGGATCTAAAGGCACTCTGAGAGGGCATTTCAGCGGCGGTTCTCATGTGTGGCGCGCAGGCAGCGTGCGGGCTCCGTTCTTCTCTGTTGGTCCTGTACCCAGGCTGCGTTCCCGCCCCAATCCCAATGACACGCGACACCCACCCAGTCACTCACCCACCCACCCAGTCACCCAGCCACCCAGTCACCCACCCACCCAATCACTCACCCACCCAGTCACTCACCCACCCAGTCACTCACTAACCCAGTCCCCAACTCACCCACCCAGTCACTCACACACCCAGTCACTCACTCACCCAGTCCCCAACTCACCCACTCGCGAAGCGAGCCAGGGCACTATTGGCCAGTAATGCCTTGTTCTGAGGGGATTATTACTATGATAGGCTGAATGTAAGCTTTTTTCATAAATAATAGACACTTTTGAATAGTAATATAGATTTTTTTATTAAAATAAAATGGTAAATACATTAAACCCCCTCTTTATACGCTTAGACTGCAGATATCTATATCCACACACTGCCGCCCCCTCTGTGTACACACACACACACACACACACACACACACTGCAGCTAAACACACACACACACACACACACTGTTTGTTTGAGTGCGTGCACAACCATCATTCCATGAATCAGTGAATGACCATAGATTATTTTTGTTTGCATGATACATAGTTACCAATACTGTACATGTTTTTCACCCATTTAAAAAAAAAACCTTTTATACTTATCTTAGTATTTGAGGGTCATTATTTGTACAAAAAGCTTGTATGATATATCTAAATACAATGTTCCTAAATATACATCATACACTGTGAGGAATAAAATAGAAAGAAAAGAGAATAGAAGAATGCAGACTGTGCAATATTCAGATATAATATGCGTGAGCATTGGATGGGACGCTGGA
>NC_134490.1:26836443-26946443 GCF_040206685.1 Ascaphus truei
GATGGGAGGGAATGGGGTCAAGAGGGCAAGTGGTAGAGGGAGAGGAGGCGATCAACAGCGACACATCCTCCTCTGAGACAGTGGAAAAAGAGTCAAGGAAGGCAGGAGGAGAGTTAGGAAGAGGTGTAGGATGGGAGGAAGAAACAGAGGGGATGTTCTGCCGTATGGATTCCACCTTTTCCTTAAAATAGTCAGCAAAGTCCTGAGCGGAGATGGAGGAAGGAGAGGCAGCTGAGGGTGGTTTGAGTAGAGTATCAAAGACAGAGAACAGTCGGCGTGGGTTAGACTTGTGCATGTTGATTAGTGCAGAAAAGTAGGCTTGTTTAGCTTGCGAGAGGGCAGAGTTGAAACAGGATAGCATAAATTTGTAGTGAAGGAAGTCTGCGAGAGTGTGAGACTTCCTCCAGAGGCGTTCAGAGGAACGAGTGGAGGAACGCAGCATGCGCGTGTGGGAATTTAGCCAGGGTCTAGGGTTAGAAGGGCGAGTGCGGCAGAGAGAAAGCGGGGCATGTAGATCAAGAGACGAGGACAAGGCAGAGTTGTAGTTCCTGACCAGGTTGTCAGGGTCTGTAGCAGAGCTGAGAGAGGAGAGGGTGGAGCTTAAAGTGGACTCAAAGTCAGGTAAGTGAATAGAGCCCAGGTTTCTGCAGAACCGGGGGGTAGATGGAGGTGGAGAAGGGCAGAAGCGAGATAGAGAGAATGAGATGAGGTGATGGTCAGAGAGAGGAAAAGGGGAAATGGAGAAATCAGAGAGAGAAAAGTTTTTAGTGAAAACCAGGTCTAAGTAGTGGCCATCCTTGTGGGTGCTGGCTGCAGTCCACTGTTGAAGGCCAAAAGAAGAGGTTAGAGAAAGAAAGCGGGAAGCCCAAGGGAGAGAGGGGTCATCAATGTGGCAATTGCAGTCCCCAAGGAGAAGAACAGGGGAGTCTGAGGAGAGAAAGAAAGAGAGCCAGGATTCAAAGTGAGAGAGAAAGGCAGAAGGGGAATGAGTAGAGGTAGGTGGGCGATAGATGACCGCCACATGGACCGGGAGAGGAGAGAAGATCTGGACAGTGTGAGCCTCAAAGGAGGGAAAAGCAAGAGAGGGGGGAATAGGAAGGGTTCGGTAGTGGCAGAGAGAGGAGAGCAGGAGCCCCATGCCTCCACCCCTGCCATCAGGGCGCGGAGTGTGGGAGAAGGAAAGGCCACCGTAGGAGAGGGCAGCTTCCAGAGCAGAGTCAGACTGAGTGAGCCAGGTCTCAGTTATAGCAAAGAGAAGCAGGGAGTGAGAGAGAAAGAAGTCATGTTCAGAGAGGAACTTGTTAGAAAGGGAGCGAGCATTCCAAAGGGCACAGGAGAAAGGCAGAGAGGAGGGAGGGTGGCAGGGGATGGGTATGAGGTTGGAGGGGTTAACACCAGAAGGAGTAGAGATTGCATTTGGCAGGCGAGGACGAGAGCAAGTAGAAATAAGGCAGGGACCAGGATTGGGAGAGATATCCGCAGAAGCAAGGAGGAGAAGCATGGATAGGAAGAGGATGTGTGAGGATGATTTGTAGGGGTGTGTTTTAGTGTAGGGGATATAGCTGTGTGGTGTCAGAGGACGCAGGTAAGAAAGGAGTTCATGTGAACAAAGAAGTGGTGAAGGAAGGAGAGATGGAGATATATGAATAGAGTTAGAGACACACTGAGGCTGGTAAAAAGAAGTGCATAATTTGAGAAGAAGTGAAGTCACAGCAAATATAAATGATAAAGGCAGCATCACAGCAGTAATGATGCAGTCTGGTATTGATGATATCCTCCTTTCCAGCGTAGTTCACATGCAGGAATCAGGGCCAGATGGGGTGTCCACTTCTTCCTCACTTCTTTTGAACTTCCTTTTAAACTTCCTTTTAAACTTCCTTTTAAACTTCCTTTTAAACTTCCTTTTAAACTTCCTTTTAAACTTCCTTTTAAACTTCCTTTTAAACTTCAGTTGTTCAGTCGTCTTGCCACTTATAATGGGCCACTTGGATATGGGCTGCAGGCAGACAAGCTGTTCTGACTGGGTTTATATAGGCCTAAAAAGTCACCTGACAGTGGTTCTGTCTGCTTAATTAGCACATCTGAGGCACATTCAAACAGATTGTTTCCTACACAGGGTGTTCCCTGCCTAGGATGGGTTCTCATCCAATCAGATTTGAGTAAATGTTGCACATGGGGTCTTACAAACGAACGAACCATATACTGAATGTCACTTTGTGACATGCCCATTTGTGATACTGGTTTCTGCAAACACATTTGATTTATTTCTGGTTTGTTTTATCATTAAATGTTTATTCTGCATTACAACTGTTTTCATCATTTAGCTATTAGACAGTGAGTGCTGGTACTTACATAGTTTTGCATATACTGAATGCATTACCTTTATTAATCTTGCTGGATGCTGGAATCCTTCCTTAACTTCTGTTGTGTCTTCAGCAAGGGCACACGACTTATGATATAAATCCTCCAAAGCAGGACTTGCCAATAGCATAACCTATTTGAAAAAACATTTAAAAAAAGCATTGTTAACACATTAGTGAACAGCATGTATTTTTTCCCTACAATAATCAAAAAACTGCCTTCGTGCCATTCTTAAAAATACATTAAAAATTTTTTTTTTTTTTAAATCACCTCTAGCGTCCCATACAAACTTATATTTAAACACTTTCCGGATTCAATAGATTTCATGCGGATGGAATTTTTGTATTTGAAACCTCATAAGTCTCTTGTTCAAGTATATTGTATTAAAAGCTCTTCACAATATAGAAACGTTTTCTCTCTCCATTAAACAGACCCATATGGATACTAGAACTTTGTACGACATCAGAATCCAATAAACATCTCGTAAGGCATCTACATTTTTCACCTAACAGTGGTTCACAATCTTTTTACATTGGACCCATCAAAAGCAATAGTTTTCCTTTTGGGTCCCCCCATTCTTCCAAAATTTGGGGGTCGGTCCCACCCAAAAAAAATCCCATTTGAGAGAATACATATTTATTTACTTAGTGGCATATGTTATTTGGGTTATCGATGCATGGAACCAGTCGTCTTTCCTTCTGTTCCCATAACCTTTTTGTCGCTGTCTTCCCTTCCCTTTCTGTGCCTCCTAAAGCAGGGGCGGCCAACTCCAGTCCTCAAGGGTAAACAACAGGCCAGGTATTAGGGATATCCCGGCTTCAGCACAGGTGGCTCAATCAGTGGCTCAGTCAGTTTGATTGAGTCCCCTGTGCTGACGCAGGGATATCTTTAAAACTAGATCTGTCCTTAAGGACTGGAGTTGGCCACTCCTGTCCCAGACGATCTCCTTTCTGTCCCCATCAGTCCCTTTACAAGGCCCATGGGCTCCTTTCGGGGCCAAGCTCCACAGATTGGGAAACTCTGACCCAGCTACTTTTATTAACAAAAAAAATAAAAAACACTCTTGGAACGCTCTAAGGAAGCGAGTGTGACTATAAAACATCATGGTTAAGCATGCTGGTGAATTCTGCACGATCACATTTAGGTGGAATGTGAACGTCGCACAACAAACCTTCGCACTATACGTATGATCTGCGTCAGGAGGGTCCAGAACAGCAGTGTTTTTCTCTAGTGGATCTACTTCCTTATTTATTATATAGAAGTTGCTGTAGTTTCCCAGATGAAATGGTCGCGAGATCGGAAAAGCATCCACCCATGTGAACTGCGCATCAAAAAAATCACTGGGAATGTATAAATTCTGATAGCGTCGCCTCAGGTCCATTATGTCACATCCTGGGCTGTAAAAAACAAAACAATGCGGGTGTGTGAGAAAGCAGGAGAGCAATGCAGGCACTACGGAATGTTCACAAGAAAGGGAATTGATGCTTAGAAGGATTGTAATATTTCTAAGCAATTAGATCACCAACACCTACGCATACCAATGTCACCAAGAACATGCTGGCAAGTGTTAGACACCTGACTACTGCATACAAACAGCGGTTTACTGCATACAAACAGCGGTTAATTAGTATTTTTATTTACATATAGTGCTTATAACAGAGTCATGAAAGGGTTAAACACCCATAAGTCGGTCTTTTGCCATTTGTCAATTAAAACAAAGTTATCTGATGGTTTTTGGTCACAGAATAATTACATTTTCGTTAACAAATAAATTAAAGTATGCATTAAAACAGGGGTTGCCAAATCCAGTCCTCAAGGGCCACCAACAGATCAGGTTTTATGGATATCCCTGTTTCCGCACAGATGGCTCAGTCATAATGAGCTGACCTGTTGGTGGCCCTTGAGGACTGGCGTTGGCCACTCCTGCATTAAACAGTCCATCGTCAACAGCAGCGAGGGAAATTGAAAAATGCTTCGGATAGGCACAAGTAAATCATTAGATCTTAAGAACTACAGTATGAAAACACATTAGATATAATGTAAAAGTTTTCTTTTTTGATCCACTACATAGGACTGTCTCTGAAATACAGATGTAGCCAGGATAACCGTTTGTGCTCCCAGGGGAAGCTGCAGCATCCTCACCGTAGCATCCCCCGGCAGCAGGATCTCTCTCAGTAGAGGGGTTCCATTCAGAACGGACCCTCCCCCTCTCCCCTGCAGGCACCAATAGCTTTTACTGTCCCAGGAGCCAGAGTTTTGCTTTTTATGCCACTGCTCCAGGGACAATTAGTAAGGCTACATCTGTAGGCCGAGAAACCGCAGATGTCTTATCAAACCTCAATTTACAGCACTGCATCTACTAGTAGTCTTTAAACCGGACGTCGATTTCCAGAGCAAAGAAGTGATCCAAAAGTAGCCTACCTGTCCAGAGAGAACTTCGAAAACTGAACGGTGTAGCGGGGTGCAACGCGCCTAGGTCTGCGGGGTGATCTCTCTCTTTCACGCCTTGGCGACCGCTCTCTCGAGCGTTTCCTTGGAGGTGATCTGTCCCGGGACCTGCGTCTTTCTCGGTCTCTTTCACGGCTTTAAATAAAAATTTTTTTAAAAAAAACACATGAATCCCAGCAAAACAAAATGTTTATTTATCGCAGAAATTCCCACTGCTTCGGTAATATTACATTTTTATTTTCAGTCCAGGGAGAGACAGAATAGAGCGGCTTGTTTCAGATCACTGGGGAGGTTGGGTACAGGAGATATGTGACCACAACGTAACAGGTCTTTGAAAATTCAAATGGTTTCAACCCCCCCTCTGTTTTTTTGTGTGTGAGCTAAAGCCACATCCTACTTATTGCACCAGGACTTCCCCAGAGAATTTACCCAGAATCAAAAGACTCCCGAGAGAAGAAAGCAAAGGGTGTGTGTCGATTAGCATCCACAGTAAAAAAATCTTGGGCTGCGGCCAAAATGCACGCGATCGCAAAGTCCATCTGTTTTTGACGCTCTTGCACCACAAGATATTTTACATGTAAAATATATAATATGTACGAGAGAAAGAAATAGATGTTCAAACAAGCGGAGGTTTGTATCATCATTTGGATAACACCGACATCAAGAACAGGTGCAAATATCTTTACAAACACCAATAAAGAAACATGCATCCGATCACAGTGTACTATATCAGGGTGTATTACTACTACAGTTCCATATTTTGGGAGGGTGGGGCTGCTGCTTTAATAAACCCCCTAAAAGAGTGGTCCACAATGCCTGACAGCAAAGTGGTTACTGTTACGTATGTATATACAGAAGTACATATATAGCGCCAACCATTTAAGTTGTGCTTTATGGAATTACCATGCTGATATGGGAATCCTGACGGGAAAAGCAGGTTAATAATGTAAATATATTAATTGAGAAAAGAACCATTTTCATAAGGAGCTTGCAAAAAAAACAAATTAAGAATGCTTATTCTAATTTTCCACCAAAAACAGAGAAACAAAGAAGTTTTTAAATGTTCACAATGAACAATAAAATATCCCTGTAATCCTTCAGCCTAAAAACAAAATAAGAATTATAGAAAGATAAAACGATGACAAATAAAATGGGGGGGAAAAAAACCTGTCTCCCCCCCCCCCCCCCCTTTTAATATGTGCATCAATACAATCCACACAATAATAAGTAATTAGCTAAGTTACCAATCGATCTGTTCTCATGTGATCGATCTGTGAAGATTCGGCTCGGGTGTTCACTAAATGGCCGTCAGGGCAGCAGAAGAGGACCAAAGATGCACAGTGTTGTCGGGAAGATCATGTGACCAGGCAGGCACTAGATACAATTGGGGGACTGCAATATACAGGGCAGGGCTCAAAAAGGGGTGTGCCAGAGCCCATTTCAGAAGTGGATTTGACTTTGTAAATGGTTGCTATTGAAACAAAAAATGCTTGTTACATTAAAATACATTAAAAATGTAATTCAGTGTTATTGTTTTTTTCTTCTCATAGTACAGAACGGATTAAAAAAAACAAACAAAAAAAACCCATGTAGGATATTGCTTAGTCTGCATCTTTAATATAGAGAAGCACTGATCATACCTTTAAATATTGCAAAGATTGTGCTGGAACCAAGCACATTAAAATGCATTCATGTTTCCGTCTAGAGAAGGAGATATACATAAATATAGATATATCTAAATAAACACAAACACCAACTTACTTTCGATCATCCTTTCTGCTGGAAATTGGATCTGCTCTCTCATTTCTACCTGAAAATCTGGACGGTGGTTCAAGCCTTCGTACCGGCTGTGGTTGTGACACAATACGAATGGGAGTCTGTAATAATCCAACTAAAAGAATAAGGTAAGTTAGAATACATATACCCCAAGCTCCCATATTGTAATCAAATTTATTAAAAAGGTTAAAAAAAATATGATACAGGTGCCAAGTGGGCACCTATAGATGAACAACAAGTAACAATAGCATAGCCATGGATATATAGCTTAAGAATGCGCCCTGTTCGCTAGAACAATAGCATTTAGACCGTTTCTTTTGCAGCATTTATTTATAACAACATTTATATTGCTCCCTTATCCAGGGCGCTGTACATTAGTTAGTAAAACTTGCTTGGTTAGTGGGCGGGGGTTTGAGTCAGGTCTCTGGATTTAGTCTGGTCGTGGCATGGCGATGGGTCTTCAGTTGGGACAGCGGAGGCGATTGGATCGGTGAGGCGGGTGACTTTGGAGGGTTTTGGAGAGACTTTATGAAGGTGTCTTATTTTCCCAGCGCGTTTCGTTGCTAGGCAACTTTATCACCCCTGATGAAGTTGCCCAACAAAATGCGCTGGGAAAATAATTACGCACCTCATGTCGTCACGCAAGCGCACTACGCAGGAGAAGGGCGGAGCGAGCGTACATCAGATATTTAATGATTAAAAATCGATTTCATTAATCTAAACCTACCATTGTATGCATTACTGGGATTAAGGGTCTTTGGGGCAAGAGACAGCTCATTTTATTTACATTGTAAATAAATACATAGATTTGGGGTCACTAAGGCAGGAAATTAAGGTTTTGAGTATGAGAGATGGAGAAGCTTCCAAATGTTCTGACTTACATTTACAAAACAGGTCAAGAATAACTATAGACCACTTGTTAAAATCACCAAAACTAAGGTTTCTTCAAAGAAAGTACCATAGATCACATTTTAGAGCAGAGCACTGCCCTGTTGTCAATATATTGCAGACTCGCTTAAACCTGTTGAGGTCGAGTTTTCCAGAAATAGTATTTTTTTTTTATATTTACTGAATCGGGTGATCCGAGGTCCCTCAACCTCCTGTCAACCTCCAGTTTCCAAGACACCTATATTTTTCCACCAGGCAAGAAACTTGACTGACAGACAATAGCCACCAGGGCAGCCTCTCTTCAGTAGCCAATAGAAAGCTGCAATGTCACCTGTAGACCCTACAGCCATATTTGTAGTTTTATTTTTATTTTGTGTCACACACAGACCCAATATCTAGGGAAACAGGGGCCAGCTCCGTTAGAGGCAGGGGTTGGGGCCGGCTCCGTTAGAGGCAGGGGTTGGGGCCGGCTCCGTTAGAGGCAGGGGTTGGGGCCGGCTCCGTTAGAGGCAGGGGCCGGCTCCGTTAGAGGCAGGGGCAGTCATTTTTTAAACTTCTCTCTTGCAACAGTTATGAAGAATAATAGGATCCCCTCTAGAAAACCAGCTCACACCCCCCGCCTCCCCCAAGTATGTGTGTTAGCTTTACCTTTCTGCTGTTGCTGTAACAAAGGAGAAGGCTGTGCTGGCATCAAAGGAGTAAGAGAGGCCGCTGACATTTGTGCCTGCAACAGAGTCTGGCCTTGTGGTGGAGGCTGGGACTGAACCCCAAACGCTGCTTGCTGTGTCTGCATAACAGCTGCAGGGTTCTTCAGCAAAGGTTGGTTTGGAGTTTGATTCTACAGCAAAAAGGCAACAGATGTAAAGAGGGAGAAGAGAGACACTGAGAATAGCAAATAATATCAGAACGGAAGCATTGGAACGTACCAGGTTTGGTAGTGTCTGAATTCGCTGGGCATTCCATTTGAATGGCATATTAGGATTGTAAGTGGCTTCTACCAGTACTCTGTCTCCAACTTGAGGGGACTTGCCTTTAACAGCTCTGCCAAAAAACAAAATGCAACACAAAATTGATAAAACAGTCTAAAGTAATCAACAACAGACCATGAGAAATATATATATATTTTTTTTTAAATTGGAATGGTTTATATTTTTTCCCCTATAAGGTACTTTGTGGTTTTGTTCTCAGACGACTGTCGTTGACATTCAATGTGTAAATGGAGTAATTATAAAAAGCAAATCCTACTCTAACCAAGCATAATATTAAGGTTGCCGTTCCCCCTAAAAATGAGAATGCTCTTTAAAGCACATTGCCAACCTTATCCTTTCCTAGCTGTTTTTTCATTTTATTTCAATTGCATTCAAAAAAGGCCCAAAGCCTTGAGTAGAGTGTTCACATGGCAACTTCTGCTGTTTATTTTCACTTGCTCCCCTCTCCATGCAGACTTTAAAGTGGCATCAGAGAAACTGCTTTATCCTGATGCCCCCAGATTAGACTCTGAAGTGCAGTGATGTCCCAAAACGGGAGTGGTGTGCAGCCATATCAATAGCCTGCGTTCATTTTTCAGGTATAAGTCAGTTTAAAAATGAGTGATCAGGGAAGGAAAATAGAAACACGCATAGAGACAGGTCTTAAAATAAAAATCCTAGCAAGGGTGGTTGGAGCAAAAATAAAATTAGCAAACAAGGGGCAAATGGTTGAAACATGTAAGTTACAGTAGCCTAAAACACAGCACTATATATATTTGGACACTGCAAAGGGACATAACCTATGGGTTGGGTACATCATGGGTTGTGGTTTTACTAGTAGGGTGTTGCAAACATTACCAATGTACCTGGCACGTGCATTTGCGGAGAGCAAACAGAGGTGGAGAGATGCATTCAGCAGTTTCGATAACATATATACTGTACATCTACAGATCTATATAGAGTGGGAACCGGAGCAAGGGTAAACTGCTCCTCTTTCAAGGAACATATTGTTAAAATAGAAAAATATGGATCAGCCAGTACCGCACATACTGAAAACTAAAGAACAATAACGATCAGTACACGAAAACAATAGGAATCCCCCCAATTCCTAAAAAATTAATTTAACGGAGAAAGGCGTCTAAAGCACATGAAAAGAATAAATAGAATTCAACTGAAGTCCAAAAAAAGGAAACAAAGAATTGTCATTTAGAAAAAACTAAATGATTTTAATATACAGTAAACATCAATAAATATGAGGAGTGGATAGTACAGAGAGACCACAATCAAAATATGACTATAATGACAAAGATAGAGCAAATAGAAAAAGACTTATCCACTCCTGCAGACACGAACGGGTAAAAGCGCAAAAATAAAATAAACAAACAAGGGAAGAAAGAAGATAAAAAAAGGGGGGGGGGCGTGAAACCCCACAGCCTCCCAAAATAAGTTTGGCCACTACAAAAAAGGAGATTGTAGATGAGATTCAAGTGATTCAGAATACATTTTATCTGTTAGGATCCATTTTGACTTGTCAGATGTGTCAAAAGCCGTTTGGTTATAACTTGAGTAAATTGGTAGAAAGATTTTAAATAAAAATAATCACTTGTGGTGCATTTGCATGTCTCAAACAGGTCTGGAACCCTGTCGTCTCTCATTATCTCTTAGGCCGAGTCCACGGTCCCTGCTGGCGTGCTGAGGCGCGCTGAGGCGCAGGGAAAAAGGGTGCTTTCCCTGGCCTTGCGGTTGCTTACCGCAAGCGCTCTCAGCAGCCGTCAGGGGGCGGTCCGGGGGCGGGCGCGTCACTGGCCGGGGGCGGGCCAGTGACGTCACGGAGCTGGTTCGCCCTCATTGGGCGAACCGCTCACGTGACCGGCCTGTCTCGCCGGCAAGCGGGGGAATTTTAAATTCCCCCAAGACCTGCGCTTCCGCAAGCGCGCGTAAGCGCAGGTGAGCCCCTACTAAAGCCGCTCTAATTGCGGCTGTAGGGGCTCAGTGCTGAGCGGGAGCGCGCCTCAGCGCGCTTCCGCCAGCAAGCACGTAACATGGCCGAGGCCTTAGCAAAGAGTGCTTCCTCTGCAGCCAGGGATTCTGGGTAATGACATGCAAATGAGCACATTATGGAATGTGCGAAAAACACCTTTACGTTTAAAACAAGAGAGTTGTTGATAGGACCTCTCGGGAACAAAATGGAGCCTATAAAGGCCAAGAAAAGAATATAGGCTTTGCTCTTACACTTACTGGTCACATATTTTCATCCTTCAAAATATGTGATTGTCTTATTTTCACTCATTATTGAACACTAAATGCTACGTAGTGTTTGGCTGCTTAACAGTAGATTTCTTTATTATCTTGACTAGAATTATATATTATGTCAGAACAAACGAAATACATCAAGCAAAGTCAAAAGCTCCGTTCTCTGTCCATATAATGCTTTTGTTTAGCATGTTCCTGTAGATAAAGCTTGTTATTTGGTCTTAAATAAATGAGCTGACAAGAGATCTGTCTTCGGATATTTGATTTGGAACTACTAACAGAAAGGATCTAGAAGAATATACAAGAAAGGCTGTCTGAAGAAAATAAGCAGACGCATTACACACATTTTTATTTTCAAAGATAAAAAACAAAGGGGCTTCGAAATCTAGATTTTAAAAAAAGGGGGTGCAATGTTTTGGGGAGAAACCCTTTCTACCGGCCCATTCCCACATGCCCTTATTGGACAGTGCTACTTCCCCTTCTGCTCAAACCCGCAAAAATGTTCAGAGTTCCTCACAAAGTATCAAGAAATGCTGAATGGCGCATCTTGTTAAAACACGTTCGGTACCAAAAGTCTACGGTCAATGTTTCAGTGAAGTTATACACCTGCCTAATGGTGTATTACATTAACAGTAGAGACATTAAAACTGGTGTCACTGAAGCAGAGAACAAAACCCTTTGCGAGACAGAAATCTGAAACGCAAATGGCAATTAGACCATTTCTCAAAATACCTTCCATTTTCTGCTTCTAGTTAGAACATGCACTGTGCATCTTATAGATGTACATAGAAGGCTTTCAAAAAGGTCCTGTTTTGACTCTGCAACTAATCAAAAAGTATACGCAACTATTGATATTTCATGCAGTGGTCTTCAGTTTTTTGGGTTTTTTTTTTTACACTTACGTAAGCTGGAAAAATACATCTTCGTCCACAAATCCAAATGTTTCATGAAGCTTGGTAACAACACCAGTGAAAACCCGCTGCTTCTGTGGCTGTGTCTGTTGTTGACTTGACCGTGGGGTTGGATATGAAACGGTTATCTGTGCCGCTTGCTGGGGAGTAGACAAGGCAAGACTTGTAGGTAGCGCAACTGCTGGCTGCAAGGAAAGAATATCATTTACAGTTCCAATCAAACTAAGCGGCTCTGAAACATCCCAATGTAAATTAGTGCTAAATACTGTAAATTAGTACTGCGGCATTGGGTGATAATATTTTAGGACAATAAAAAAATGTAAGTGTTAGACCAAATAAAAAAAAGATATCACCAATACTGAAGTACTTATTCATTTTGCACTATCACCAATACTGAAGTACTTATTCATTTTGCACTATCGCAACTGGACTAACACGGCTATTTACATTTTATGCTCATGTCAATGACCCTTTTCTTGTTTTGTACAGAAAAATATTCTATGAAGGGAGATGGAAAATATGTCAGAAACTGTAAAATACAGCAAGAGTTTCAACAAGATCCCGGTGGGAAGCATATTTCAGAGAAAGAAGTGTTAGAATAAGAGGTCATGCTTTCACTGGAGGGCGGGAGGCTCATGGTGAAACGTGAGGTGGATTCATGGAATATCCTCCCAACAGAGGTACAGTAGCAGAGACTAATATATGGCATAGACACGGCTACCCTCAATAAGAAAGACACCACGTTAAACAAAGTATCGCGCCGCTCCTCCTCATCTTACCATGCACCCCACACAACAGGAATCATCTACCAGAGACTCTTACAGCCACCACCAGTCTAAGTTCTTTCAAAACTAAAGCTGTCTCATATTTTAAATCTGGTCTGTTACATACGCCTATAACATTATCTTTAACAGTTCATGCAATGTCTTGTATATAATGTATAACCCTATTCATTGAATGTAACCATGATGTGATGAATTTGTCATCATAACTCTATGCCCAGGACATACTTGAAAACGAGAGGTAACTCTCAATGTTATACTTCCTGGTAAAACATTTGATAAATAAATAAATCTAACAAATAGCGTCTGAAGTTTCACAGCGGCCAGGAAAATGGGCGGAGTATGTGGGTCAAGTGGTTCTCATCTGCCCTCAATGTCTAACGCTCTATGTATCAAAGGTGCATTCTGCTTACAATTTGCAAGATAAAAATATTAAGTGATATTTTATAACGTGGTTTTAAATCATGCAATCTTGGAAAGCAAAGTTTATTAACATTACTAAGCACCATCATCTGTTGAAATAAACAACTCACACTCACCTGCGTTAACATGGTTTGTTGTGGCTGCTGTAACTTTAAGAAGAAAAATAAAGATTAGGGTGCACATTTTCAGAGATGTGTACCAAAAATATGTAACATTGTGAAAGGTTTTTTTATTTCATAACATGAAAGCACAGCCGATTTGATAAAATCGTGTTTGCAACCTTGCCTAGGCCTGAAAAGGATCATTTCCTATAGATCAGAAAAATCTAAACTTCAAAAAAAAAAAAACACACAATTTTTTGCTGAACAAAATCGAAACGATTTTGAATAAAACGTTAGCTTAGCAATTCAAAAGGTCTTAATTATGTTGAATGTTTCTCAGAATCTTCTCTGAACAGCTACCAAAAAATATATATAAGATTCGGGGGATTTAATATTTAACAGAAATATATTAGTGGGGAGTTTATATCAAATTGGAAACATATTTAGAAACCAGGAACAGAGAAAATCATAGTTAAGTCAAAAGAAATGTCTGTAGTTTTTACAAGTTCTAGCTTCCCTTATTTAAAATAGAAAAAGTGATGGCGGGAGGGTGTGATCGTATATAAACATGTTGCACAGTAAATTGAGGGTTTGCCTAGTATATTATTTTGTTAGAATAGATTGCTGAGGAAAAAGAACATTTTGCAGCAGCCGTCCGCCTGTTCGAACAAATCCGCACACCCGTACAATAAAAGGCGACAACGGCATGTTTCACAATTAGGTTTAAAACATTTTTAAATTTAGTTCCTGGAGTCCGCAGAGCAAGTGAGAGATGTGGAGTAATATGTGTTGGAGAAAAAAAAAATACTGTAATGGAAAGTAACACCCTAAATAAAATGTATATCCCTGAGAGTAATAAATGGCTGACAAATAAGGCAATATTAATGTAATGTGTAAGAATTAAGATAAATCCCATTGGTGAACAATACAAAAAAAAGAAAGGATTTGAAACCGCCAATAGCAAAGCCAAGAAATTACTTCATTATTACAGGTCACTCAAACCTGTTTAATACACCCCACTGTAATGTCAAACATTTTAAACGGCAGAGAAGGATTCTGGGTAATGTAAATGAACTGTGTCCCTTTTTACCTCTCTTACAATATTAAATTATTTCCCCAGAGCTTTTGCTTGCTGCTTTAGAAAGCAAAGGTCAAGGGAATTGCAGAATCAGAGACAATTGGAGCTTGGATAACAGATTCCACATTGGGAAACGGGTAGTGTTTGCATACCAGATGCAAGAACAGTACGTTAAAAAAAGAACGAATAGCTAATGCAATTACAAAAATGTGAACAGATGTATGAATTTTCACACTGTTTTTAAGGCGTGTGGATTAATTGATGTGAAGCAGCTTCAGGGTGTGTTGGGAAATAGAAAATGCAAGCTTGTGTCAGGTCTCGGCCTTTGATTCATTGCCATAAAAATACATAACGCGCTGGCTGGAGAGGTTTGTTACATGCCATTTTATCATCAAGGATAGCAATATATAACATTCAATTTTGAGACTATTTTTAGTTCCATAAAACTTAAGTTATTTTTAGTTAATTGTTTTCTCCCATCATATTGTAATTTCTTTAACATACTACATATCAACATGATTACATCTCAAATTCTGCTCATTTGCATCCTTAACGCAAGTGTTTGCATGTGACCAGAAGTATGCCTTCATGTTCGATTAAGTTTTGTTGTAGCTTTGAATATATATATATATTGCCCTAATTTAAACCGGAAATGAAAAAAAGTTAAATATTAGACTTACTTTTGACTCATAAAACAAACCAACTAACCTGCTGCTGTACACTGTACATAGTCTGCTGAGGCTGTGCGTACTGCTGAAAAAATAAAATACATTAAATGTAACTTTCATGAAAATAAACACAGAGATTGCAGGATCTCCCTCTTGCTTAGCTATTTTTAAACAGATTACGGGTGGGTTGCTCCATAGTAGATACTTAAAACAAAGCAATAACTCAGAATTAAGCAGGGACATATACCTTCCATGGCAGATGTTAGCTACAGATAGGATTTGCCTCCTACTGAAAGTCCTTTTGAAAGTTACCAAGACACTTATTCTTACCGCTTGAGCAGATCTAGAAATACCCCCTAAGTAGTAAGTACCAAAGCTCGTTGACAGTCAGCTTTTAATCAAGGCCAGGAGTTCTAAACCAGTGGTTTGTAACCATCTGAACCAGGGAACAGCAGGCATACCAGATATTAGGGATTACTAATGGATTCAACAAATGTGAGAATGCCCTTGGATTACATGTGAAGAGTGCACTGCTTGGTTATCTGAGATGTATAGTACTAGCCATGGGGCTACTCAAATGCTTCATTAAATGTGTGTTTTAAGATAGGCCAAAGAGAGAGAGAGGATGCTAGTCGGATATTGAGGGGAAGAGCATTCCAGAGGAGTGGGGCAGCAAGTGAGAAAGGTTTTAGGCAGGAGAGGGCTTTAGATACAAAAGAAATAGGTAGATAGAAGACATGCTTGAGCAGCAGGTGTATATCGAGAAATTAGGGTGGAAATGTAAGGAGGGGAACAGGAGTGTATAACCTTAAAAGTGAGGATAATTTTGTAAGTGATACAGGATTTAATAGGAAGCCAGGAAAGGGATTTTAACAGGAGAGACTAAAGTGATTCAAGTAGCTGCGTTTAGGATAGATTGTAGGGGAGACAGGTGAGAGGCAGGAGAGTAGAAGGCCACAATAGTGAAGACGTGAGTGAACGAGGGCATGTGTTCTTGTTTTAGCGTATATCTAAATGGAGCAGTTTCCCGGTGTCATGATTATTTCATATGTAGCCATGTATCCCCTGGCTACTAAATTCCTTTGCCTAACATATAAATCCTGGTACCAGCGCAGGCAGTGTTGGGGTTACTACCATGCTCTTGCTGCAGAAAGTAACTCCCTAGTAGTTACAGGAGGGGTGTGTCTGAGGCAGAGGTACTGCTCACCTACTGGGGCTAAGACCTGGGACCCTCCCCTGGTAACAAAAGGGGTTGCAGCATAAATGTAGTGTTCTATCCTCTCCCTTCTGGGGGAAGAGGGTTCTATTCAGTTTAGTGTGTGCTGCGCCAGGGATCTTAGAGTAGTGGGAGCTGATACCCCTTATCCCATTAGGGGTTAAGGGACCTGAGGAGAGACTCTTGGGGCCCCAAGCTCCTGGAGTTGGCTCCAGGGACAAAGAATAACCATGCTGTGCTGTGGAGACAAATAAAGACCACCCTTGTTTTACTCCTGCCTGAGGATGCAGTTATTCAGGGGGAGGGAAGAGAGTTTTCCTGCAGGGGCTGCACCTATCTATGATAGGCCCTGGAGGATGGATGCCCTGCACCAAAGAGAAAGAAGATAATATCCAAAAGCCTGTCGTCCTGTTATCCCCACTACCATCGGCAGAAGCTCAGAATCCTGAGAGCCTACAGGTGAGCAGCACTACACCAGGTAGCAACGACCCCAAATCTCACGTAGGGTGAAGGGGGGGGGGGGGGGGAGGGAGGGGTTACACATACAATAAAGATTATTTTCACGGTACCAGACAATAGGGTGTGTCTTTATGCCTAGTTTTTGAGGGCTAAAAACAGAGCGTAAAAAACGATAATCTGCATGGAAGACAGCTCAATGCTGCCTGGTAGGGAGGAGCAAGTTACAATAAAAAGCAGGACTTATGTGAAAACTAATGCAGGCTTTTGTCTTCAAATACAAATTTAAAAAGCAATTGCAAAACAGCTAGGGAAAATAAATATAAATAAAGAGGGTAATCAAATTTATACGGATCATTTTCAAGGTGTCATTTTTTGGGGGAACTGCACTTCTAAGTACCAATGCCCAGGTTTTGAGGTGCTCAAAGGTTAATACCATATTGTCAATTAGGACCACAGAGCCGAAATAATGAAGAACATAAGGATTGCAGATGTTGTGCTCACCCTGTGTCCAAGTACCAAAGAAAAAGCATTCCCGAGCATGTGATTAGGTTGTGCAAAAGTTGTACGCCTGCACAGTATTCACTGCGCCATTACATTGTCACGGTTACCAACAATCCCCCGGAAATAGAGGCTGCTCAATTGTCGCGCATTACATACAGTACGGTCCTACAGCGCCTGATGAGCGCTTTATCTAATAGTATGTCTGCTACTTTAAATACACCCTGTCTAACCCTACCTAAAAACAGAAGTCGAGATTAAACATGGTGACCCATATTTACCAAGTAGTGCTATTACACCTTAAGACAGGGGTGCTCAACTCCAGTCCTCAAGCCCCCTCAACAGGTCATGTTTTCAGGATATCCCAGCTTCAGCAGAGGTGGCTCAATCAGAGGCTCAGTCTTTGTCAAAGACTGAGCTTCTGATTGAGACCCCTGTGCTGAAGCAGGGAATGATTGAGCCACCTGTGCAGAAACAGGGATGTCCTGAAAACCTGAACTGTTGAGGGGGCTTGAAGACTGGAGTTGAGCACCCCTACCTTAATGTGCCGGAAGATACCTAAGCCCATTCGCTTGAACAGGCTGCGATGCGCTTTCCAGCGCTGGAAGGGGTCAGATGGAACAGCACCACTTAAGAAACATGGGCAGGTGTGTCTGGAAAAATATCTTGTGCAATGAATTCCACAATAAACAGTAAGGCACAAAATGTACATAAAATAACTTTGTAAACAAAGGATTTCTGAATAGTTTGAGCTTTTATTTTAGCTCAATTGTGTGCCTTTTGGGAACAAGGGATATTAAGCCATGACAAATTCTACAGAAGTATTATAGACTTGTAAACACAAAGATAGGAAGTGCCGTAAAAGACCAAGTCATTGGCTCATTGGATCAAGTAAACTTCAAACAAACAAAAGAATTCAAGCAGCTTGGATTCTTTAAAAATGTTCCACGAACACAGATTTGTTGTAGGTTGTGATACCTTATAGTGGACCAACAGAGTTCTTCAAAGATGAAACGGTGCACAGCGCTTTCTAAACTTCCCAGGTTTCTGCTTCAACCTCTATACAATGAATTTAAATCTATGAAGAACCATAATAATGTTCCACTAAAGGCATCCCAGCCTATATCGCATCTGCTCTTTTACAGGTCCAATATGGCTATTAGATCAGGGGTGGCCAACTCCAGTCCTCGGGGGCCACCAACAGGTCTGGGTTTCAGGATATCCCTGCTTCAGCACAGGTGGCTCAATCAGTGGCTCAGGTGAAGACTGAGCTACCTGTGCTGAAGCAGGGATATCCTGAAAACCTGACGTGTTGGTGGCCCTCAAGGACTGGAGTTAGCCACCCCTATTCCAGATCTTTGAACTACATGGTCAGTGAATGTAGAGACGAGGTTACGTTAGATACGTGCTAATTACCTGTTGCATTGCAGCGGCGGCAGCTGCTTGTTGCTGCAAAGCTGCAGACTGAGTTAGTTGGTAGTTTGCAGTTGAAGGGGCGCTGAGGCCAGCTGCTAATGCATTTTGCTGAGTATAGATGGTAGGTGAGGCTCCAAGCAACGATGGTTGCTGAACTCCTAAGGGAGCTAAGAACAGGACAACAAATGTCTACATTTTACGCAATTTCTGGAACAGGATAAATGCATGTATCTCAATTCTGTTACTAAAGTTTTGCAAGAGATCCAGTTAGATGTATGTTATCACTCCTGACATTTCATTGTAAAGGAGATAAAGATTAGGTATATGAATCAAGACACTGATGGCAACTTTTATAGCAAATTCACTTTCCCATGCAAATAATAAGCTGGCTGTGAAATTGAAGTGTAGTGCTGTGCTAATCTAAATAATAGTGCACCAATTCGGTGAACATATACAATAAAAAATATATATAAAAATGAACCACATCTAAACAAAATAGTGATGTGAATACAGTTTATGTGAAGGCCGCCAATAACAAGGTAACACTGGCTACCCTAGCCAGATAAAAGACACAGAAGAAAAACGTGACCAAAAGGCGCCAAAAAAACATTAAATCACATGTGCATCAGAAACATCTTGAACTATCAATTGGTGTAACAAATAAATGAAACCAGTGATAACGTCCTTGATTAGGTGTCCATAATGATCGGTATTGTAAGTCTAAAGTCACTTGGATCAAATTGAAGATGAGTAGGTGATCAGCACATAAAAGAAAAAAGAGAACAAGAATACATAGCGTAATACTGTAATATACCAGCAATGGTTAACAAGTAAAGGGAGTGGTGAGTTCCCTAATGGTCAAGAAGGTCAGATGAACAAAAATAACATTAAAAAAAGATGGTTAAAAACAGCTCCTCTCCTCACGGTGACAGGCAAAATTGGAGTCCTACTTACAAAATAGCAGTAGGACATGCGCAGTGTAGTGTGATGAGATCACAAGGGTAGGCACTCCTCACTGGCAGAAACCGCCTCCGGTGTCCCCACGCTTCGTCCTCCAGTCCCGCTGGGGTATGTTGGTCTCCTGGCGTGGTGACATGCCCCTGAAGAAGCGGAGGGATCCATGAAACGCGTAGGGTGGAGTTTGCCCCTACTCCCAAGTGTGTACAGACTGTGCAGAGTCTACGTCTACGTTGACAAAGTGCTTTGCACGAAACGCGTTGAAGGGCTGCGTCCCTCTTTTTATGCCTTGCTTCAAATAAAGAAAGTTTTCGCCAGACCTGCCTTCGTTTTTGGATGCTGTGCGCTACACAACCATATCTCTGCTGCCCAGTAGAGTAGTCCCGCTTCCCTTCTCCTTGCTCCGGATTGCCCAAATCTCTCGGATGTCCGACAGCTTCTCTCGCGAATAGCGTAGGTGACACGGACAGGAACCGGATATGACGTATCGGCACTGGGGAATCACTAACGGTGGAGAACAAAGGATACCACGTAGACTCTGCACAGTCTGTACACACTTGGGAGTAGGGGCAAACTCCACCCTACGCGTTTCATGGATCCCTCCGCTTCTTCAGGGGCATGTCACCACGCCAGGAGACCAACATACCCCAGCGGGATTGGAGGACGAAGCGTGGGGACACCGGAGACGGTTTCTGCCAGTGAGGAGTGCCTACCCTTGTGATCTCATCACACTATACTGCGCATGTCCTACTGCTATTTTGTAAGTAGGATTCCAATTTTGTCTGTCACCGTGAGGAGAGGAGCTGTTTTTAACCATCTTTTTTTAATAAATGTTATTTTTGTTCATCTGACCTTCTTGCCAATCATTAGGGAACTCACCACTCCCTTTACTTGTTAACCATTGCTGGTATATACAGTATTACGCTATGTATTCTTGTTCTCTTTTTTCTTTTATGTGCTGATCACCTACTCATCTTCAATTGGATCCAAGTGACTTTGGACTTACAATACCGATCATTATGGACACCTAATCAAGGACTTTATCACTGGTATCATTTATTTGTTACACCAATTGATAGTTCATGATGGTTCTGATGCACATTTGAATTAATGTTTTTTGGCGCCTTTTGGTAACGTTTTTTCTTCTGTGTCTGTAAAATTGAACTCATATTGCTATTGGTACTGAAGGAATCAATGTGATATTTTCCCAGCTCCTCAAATCATCTTCCTATATCAGGTCTACACATAAATGTTATCATTCTAGATGTCGATTGATCTTATTTAATAACAGAGAAAGACTCCATAGGATCAACTGCATATTTTGAAGCTTTTCTGATATTTTATAAGTCCATATTTATGTTTGTCAAGTTAAGTACAGTGTTGTGACAAGTGTATATTCACAAAAAACATTGGACGATCACTAACCATTTGCTAAGGGAGCAGCGTTACACTTTGGTACCTAGGTCTCTATAGCTTCCCCTCCCTCCCCCCCCCCCCACTGATAACACATGGTTGTTCTAGTGAGTGAGACACTGCCAGCCACTTGCCCAGTGTCAGCCCTTTGTGTGACGGCTATGTAGTTTTTTTTTATGATGCAGTGTTTTTTGGCTTTAGGATTTCACTTCTTTTGTTCTACCAACAAAGTCCTCTCAATATAATTGGTGCTTTTAGAATCCAAGCCGCTCTAAACAGAACATACGGTTTAATAACTAGCCGAGAGGCTGCTCAGTGCAAAACGATGTTCAAACAAAACTGGTGGAAACCAGGAGTCTATCTGCAAATTCATCAGCTGTTTTGAGCATTTTAACAGAGTTAAATGCAAGCTGTACAATTTAAGTATAACATTTATCTTTACACTTGTTAAGCAGTACAAAAGAAAAAACAGAAAATGATTGACCTATCCGGTTCTCCTCTCGGGTCACAAGGCAACTTACATCTACTGCATTTACTCCCTCACCTGCTGTCTCCACGTCTCTCAACATAACACTTGGATTGTAAGCTCTCCAGGCCAGGGGTTTCCTTTCCTATTGTCTGATTATTTTTAAAGAAATGTATTGTATTATAAGTCCCTGTATTGTATCTTGTAAAGCGCTAAGCAAACGGTGGGCACTATATACGTACAGTACGTGATTTCATTTCATACTAGAAGGTTGAAATGCATGACGACAACCTTGCTAATATCTCCCTCTTCTGCTTTGGAACAGCCCACACCTTTCCATTCACCCCATATTACACAGAAACAGGAAGAAAAGTCAAGTTTGCCCAGTACTGGGAGAAGCAGGAGAGCAAATTAAAATAATCACACTTCAGCCCAGCGAAGCACAACATTGTAAATTACATCACAAATCCAAGATGAGAATTTACAGAGAAAAAAATGCGGATATTGATAACATTTTATTTCAGCTCTATTTGTACAAAACTTCTATAGCTGACATACATGGCAAAAACTTTTTTTTAAGTTGTAACAGGGTGCAGCTTTCTTTTTATGTTGTCAAACTGCACAGCTTTGGGCCGCATCAACCATGCCAACCACAAGGAGATACTGAGCAGCACCCGCCTACATACAGCACGTAGATCCCTGACAGGGAGCCCTTACTAGTAGCAGCCAAGTGAATAGTGGTTTAACCAAAAAAGATTGTTAGGCCTCAAGTTTAAAGCTGCAATTCAAGCTGCAGTTTTTTTTGTTTTTTTTTTAAATATATATTTATTTTTTTCCCATTCAATATATGCATCAATACAATCTGCACACTGACAAGTGATTAGCTAAGCTGCAGATCGATCCGTTCTCCTGTGATCGATAGCTTGCTCGGGGCTATTTAATTCAGTTCTTGCAAAGAATTTTGGGCAATGTAGTCCTGGAATATGATTGACTGGGCAGTTACTAGATACAATTGGTGCACTGCCAGAGAGAGGACGGGGCTCAAGAGCCAGAGCCTGTCAGAAAGGGAAGAGCTGTCACTTTGGAAATGCTTCCTACATTAGAAACATTAAAAAAATGTCTTTAAAACATTTTTTTTTTTTTAAATGCTACAAGTATTTTCTCATAGTACAGAACTGATTTGTTTAAAGACGCACGCAGGATATTGCTTGAACTGCTGCTTTAATATACCATGTTTCAGAGCACCAAATCTCTATTGTTTATCCAACAATTCCTTTTTTTTTTTATGTCATTCCATTTACTTGATCAAAGCATAAATGGGGGGAGCAAATGGCATCTTTTCCTGGCGTCCATCATCTTCTGAATATTTAAATCCATTGTGAAGTGCATCATGGGAATAGGCACCCTACCAATTACCCCTTCCAACATGCTCTGCTAATGAGCTGAGATATATTAACACCTTAAAAATGCAGTGGCAAGATGCAGTTCTGATTTGGGCAGCAACCAGTGATGCCGACACGTTGATCTGAAACCAGGCAGATAATGAAAAGATGTTTGATAACATTTTGCACCCCTTTGAAAATAATGACCGATGCAAAATGAAGGCTGCAGTAATTAAAACATCCTGATAATTCTTTACATGACATGGGTGTAAAATCTATTGTCTGGGACTTACTTTTTATTTCAGACTATAGCTAGGTCACTGGGGACTATGGGACACTTTAAATAATACACAGTAAAAAGCACAAACTAAAATACAGGGTTTTCACACATAATCAGCAGAAGGAAAAGTCAATGGAGAAAGACCATTTTACCTGGCTGAGAAACAGCAGTTGCTGCAAATTGGGTGGCCCAAGGAGGAGGGTTTTTCTGTCCTCCAAACTGAGCCATGGTGGTGAGAAAAGGCGGACTGCTCTTAAACTGTTTCTATAGATAGATTCTGTAAAAGGACAAAGTCACACTTAAACATATATAGAGAAAACATATGGTCAACATAAAGACACTCAGAAATTATAATAAGGGACACAGGACGCACAATATTATATGTAAAAGACTTGCGTATACACTTACTATATGTTTTTAGAATATATTTTACAGTTAATATGATATAGTGGTGCTCAGACATTGCAAAGAGCATCATAGTTATACTATTTATGATGTCCAATGGTACTGAAGGATAATCATAACTTCTGCATTAATCAAAATCAGACATTTTTCACTCGTAAGTGAACCTATACATTGAGAGGAAAAACATTTCCGTGTTTTTAAAACCCCTCAGCACCCGAGGGGCCTGAAAGGAGCTCAAGAGCAATGCTTTCCAGGAAGCTTGGATGACCCAAAAGGGATAAAGAGCATAATCTTATTAAAGGGCCGATCACTCCTATGACCTAAATGTGCTGGAGACAGTGGCAGGTTGACGGGGTTACACATGGGTGATGGATATCCCAAATTTCCCACCAACTTAATATGAATTCATTTTTAATGTTAGTTTGTAAACATGGAAAGCTGAGAATTTGAAAAGGTTTGATTTCCTTTGGCTGTTCCATGTCTGATGACTCACTCTGTGCTCAAAACGGATTTTGCAGGCAAAGCTCCCCCCCCCCCCTTTTTTGTGTGCAAATCTTTGCTTTTAACATGGTTAGATTACTTTACATAACATTGATGGCTGGCACTTGCAACATTCAGTGAACCTTATACATGCTTTTGTGCTCGTTTTCTAGGGTAGAACGCGATATGAACAGAAGATGAGGAACCTCTTCCATTCAGATGAACGTGGTGACATTGCGGCCACGTGATTGCTTAGGTTTTTTTGACTGGCTACGTAAGGGGCCACCTTATTGGCTGAGGGCAACCAAATGTGTGCAAGGCAGTTAGAGGAGCCAATTTCCCTTTACTTCATTTCTCTTTATCAGGGGCGCTCAACTCCAGTACTCAAACCCCACCAAACAGGTCAGGTTTTCAGGATATCCCAGCTTCAGCACAGATGATTCAATCAGTCCCTGCTTCAGCACAGGTGGCTCAATCTGATTGAGCCACCTGTGCTGAAGCTGGGTTATCCTGAAAACCTCACCTGTTGGCGTGGTGGGGCTTAAGAACTGGAGTTGAGCACCCCCAATGTACATTATACTCTTCATTTTAAAAACAGCCATTATGGTTCTATTCTTGAAAAACAAAAGAAACAAACAAAACTCCGTCTTCAAATTTCCTAGAGAAGTTTTTTTTTTTAAATGGATGCCTCTCGATTTTCTATAAATTCAGCTCTGAAAACGGAAACTTTGACATTGGTGATTAATTTCTTCAGTTATATTAAATAGGCTACCATTCAAAACGCAGATTCATAGCACACATTTCCCAATACTGTATTTATACTGAGGTTTTTACATATAGAAGGGAATAATGCGGAGGTTTATAAGGGCAAGTACGTTGAAAGACGGTACTGCAACTCACTGCTTTTTACATTATTTTATACAGCATTTGTGAAGAATGTATAAATCCAGCAACATCTGCATGCAATTTTATTGCGAATAAATTTAATGCATATTAATTCATAGGAAATAATGTTTTCGGAACCAAATTATTCAACGCCTTTATGAACTTTAAGGAAACAAAAGGGGGAAAAAAGGAGTGTAGCGTATTTCTAAGTGGTAGGTAAAAAACAAAACCCATTTATTGGGCGATTCCATGTATAGATGTGTAGCCGCACGTGTTGTCTCAATGACCGACACTCGCTACATAATTATTCGCCAGGTATTTTTAAATATGTTTTGCAAAGGATATTGGAAACATTTGTCAACATTGTAATTCAAATCTTATTCTATCTTTAAGGCCTGTCCTCCCTACTTGGTCCTTTCACAGTAAGCGTTTACAGGTACATCTGATAACACATCACAGGGATGGAAATAAAACAATCTCCCGCTTCAGAGAACCCACTGCAAAATTAACCCTTACTCCTGGCGGTAAACTGGTCACGTCAGGAACGAAGCATCAGGAATACATCACTATCAACGGCATCTACTTTTGAAACGCTGCTCTTCTATCATAGTAGGAGAAAGATGGTGGTGCACAGCCGAAAAAAAATCACCATGGGTTGGTAAGTAAGCAATTAAAAAATGTATTGGCACATAAAGCAGGATTTAAAAAACACTAACGTGTTTCATGCCAGATAGCGCTTTATCAAAGATTGATAAAGCGTCATCGACACAGCGCCATCTGGCGCGAAACACGTTACAGTGCTTTTTAAATCCTGATATATGTGCCAATACATATTTGAATTGCTTACTTACCAACCCTTGGTGATTTTTTCAGCTGTACACCGCCATCTTTCTCTTCTACTCGTATACCGGCAGAAGTACGCCGACCACGGCTTCACTCTGCAAGAGATCCCGTAAGTACCTCAAGTCTCTTTTACATGGTGACTTACTAGCTATCCTTGGATTTAATAGAGACTGTTTTTCCTGACATATTACTGTGACAGAGAGGTCTTGTATTCAGACTCAGACCTGTGTTTCTACCAGTCACTGTATGCATATCCATTTAAAGACATTAGATGGAGTTCTAAATATCAAGAATCAGAGGCTTACCTGCTGGACATATGTTTTACTCTCTACACGTGAACAGACATTCAATTGTTATAAAATTATGTGTTTGGCAACACTCATATACTGCCGTTCATGAGGTTTTTTTGATGCACGGTTTGTTTGGGATATTCTCAAACACATTTTTTTTCTGTAGCTCTTCTATCATAAACAGGGTTTTTTTTCCCCCAGGAGTGTTTGAGCAACTGCAAATATTACCTTTGAGTGCTCGGAAATCCTGAACCTGTAGCTCATGCCATTCATTACAAAAAGGCTTACAGTAGTAGTTGCAGAGATGCACAAATAGCGAGATGCTGGAGATTTCACATGGAGGCTGACAGCTATGTCAAAATTATAGTATTATGTTTTTGTTTAAGCCCCCAAAAAATAAGTAAATACCATGATAGAGTAATTCACAGAGTGTAAAACATACACATATAAACAAACATGGTGTGTGTGTGTGTGTGTGTGTGTGTGTGTTTGTTAGTAACAAGTCAGACGCCATGGGGCACTCAAAATTTATTTTACCTGGAAAGTGTGAAAATGACAACTATGAAACCCTTGAGAATGTATTTTCCATTTAGCTCCTAGGAATGTAAATCTTATATAAGCGTTGAATATGTAACTACTCATCTCAAATGTACTATCTGACCAAACAAAACACATACAAGGCAAACCAGTCAGTAAAAATAAAATACTCTGAAAAGGTCCTGTAGCTCAATTGCATTTTACTAGTGCATTACTAAAAGCCATATATTCATTACTAAAAGCTATATATTCAGCAAGGTAGAGGTTATTTACCCAGCGAGCTTGTTCAACATTATTCAACCGGCAAATAAAGGGCATATTTATCCAACTGCCAGTTAAATAAGACTGATCAAGGGTCTTCATCAGAACTATTTAACTGGCTGCAAAATAACACTTGTTCAACCTAACACTTGCTTTAATCCTAACCCCAATGCCAGCCTAATCCTTATCCTAACCAGCACGAAGTCCTAATAATCTGGAAGAAAATCTATGCCTGCTAGATAAGATTGAGGGAAGAGGTTATAGAGCCGGCCGTGGGTAAACAGACACCTCCATACCAAATTCGAAAGAAATACCTGCCCAGATATATTAATGAACTATACAGTATTAGGCAAAAACAAACATAACAAAAACAACTAATTTAACTATATATATAAGCAAAGAAGGGTGGGTAGCCGTGTTGGTCTTTTAAATATATTTAAAGTTAGATTTTTATTAACACTAATAAACAGTTTCCACACAAACATATGCGTTTGTGTTTATTTTTAAAATCTAAGTGTCCATTTGTAATGAACTTTTGGACCTAACACCATCCTTCCAGCAGCAGTGTTTTATTGACAGGTTTATACCACACCGTTGCTGTCCCATCACAGCAGGGATCCCTGCGGCTCCCCCTTACCCGGGCCTAACACCGAGGCACACCCGGAGAACCCGCGCTGCCCCCCTCCCCCGTGGATGTCACTCACCCCGAGCTGTTTGTTTCCTTCACTGTGTACATTCCATGGCCGTCTTCCACGGCCACCAAACTACGCATGCGCCGGGGCTCCTGGCGTCATCAGGGATGGGACGGCGCGCCGCGCTCACACGCACACCTCTTCACTCAGAGGCTTCGCTGTTGTTGGACGTACGAGCGGCTTGACGTCACCACGCACGGGGGCCCACGCTTCTGCAGTTGAGAAATGGTTGTTGTTGGGGGGTGGAAGGGGCCATTGTTGCCAACTGCTTGGTTCTGTAATTAGTCATGGGGACATGTTTAGGAAATGCCAGAGACGGACCTGGTAAAGGGATTGTTTTTTTCAGCAAGTCTCATGCATTTGGAGCCAGTCTACATCATTTTTTTGGTATAGGCCGCAATGAAAGAGCAATGTCAAAGTCTGAGGTCTAGGGAAGCAATTAGTACCAAAGTGTACTAATGGGTAATGTAACCAAAGTTACATGGTTAAGGACTCACATATGGGTGCTTGATGCATTTGTAACCAAATATGACACCTATAAGTAGTTTTTATTGATGTTATCAATATGACATGTAGCAATAGTCCTCTGTTTTAACACAGTTTGTCCTTTTGGTTAGCATAGCCTGCAGCTCCCTGGCAGGGAATGTGGTCCCTGGTTATGGAATGCTGGGGTCCCCTGGACACTACAGCTAGCCTCCCCCTTCACTGGTACTTCTGCTGTCAGCATACTGTAGGGACATCTAGGCTGTTTTTGCGAGGTAACTCTCCCCCTGACTACCCCTAGATTCCCCCCTGACTGAGTCTCACTTCTCTGAGAGCTCGCCCCCTCCCCCTCCGGTTGATTGGTAACCACAGTCAATGCATTTACCCTACTGATTTTATGTACGCAGGATACTTGCCTTTTTACATTTAAAGTATATATTGATATACTTCACCATGTGCTTTTTTTTGCTGTTTTCTTTTGTTTTTGATTAGTGCTGGGGGTGTGAGCCACTCTCTTGATACGGCTGCAGACCCTCAATTAGACCTATCACGGTTTTGTATATTGTATACATTATTTACTCTGTATTTAGGTATATGGGTATGCACCTTGCTTTGTTACTTATTCATCAGTTGTGTTACTTATCACTTTAAGTTTATATTAGCTGTGCACTGTATTATTTCACAATTCCAGTAGGAATCCCTTCTCTTGACTGGCCTTTTCCCTTCTGCAGTTGATGGAGTCTTCCCTTTTCCCCCAACTGACTTTACTTGCTTACGTTCCGCCTCTTCACCCACAGATGGGTATAGGCGACTTCCACGGAAAACTTCACTTTAAAAAGATTCATGGAAGTTGTTTAGCTGGGTATACCCAAGGGAACGCTAGGCCCAAGGGTCGACGGAGCTCATTTTGTTAGAAACGAGGGGCGCCACGTGAAGATAGGGTTGTTAATTGATAATGAGATGCTCTATATTCGCATCAATTATCCCTTGCTCCCCCCCCACCCAATTGACATTTACCTCCTGCGATTGGTGGCGGTCTTCCTGTCCCCTTGTCACAAAGTGGGAGTTTGATCCTGGTCTCCCAGCAGGCCCTCTTTTTCACGTAGATCACTGGGTCTCCCCTTCTCTCTGGTGAGACCTCTCCCTCCCGTGGTCGACAGGGGTTCACCCCTGCCCCTAGCAGACCCTTTACTTTGCCCTTCCTCTCATGCAGTCTAGGGGGTCTCTTCCTGCCCCCAAGTGGGCCCTCCTTATAGTTCAGGGCACACCTTACTCTCAGACTTCCAAAGTTCCCCCAAGCAGGCTCCGCAGCATTGCCAGCAGTAGCTAGGTATATATATAAATATAGATATATCTATATCTCCTTTTGGGGACTACTAGTTGGTGCAAGAGGTTAACAGCCTTAATGGGTTAACTGTGGGATCACTCGGGTTACATCCCTCACCATCATTTGATGGAAGATGATTATGCAGGAAGGAATAGGTACTCCATTGTACATCTTGTGACCAGTGATGTCACTAAAGGGTCATAGAAGGGTATATACAGTATAGCTCTAACCAACGTTTTAGAAACAGGTTCCTCAGAGTTGAGACTGAAGCCTCACCGTGAGTCCTGTAAATAAGTTTGTGTGTATAGTTATGTGTATTAAGGATGTCCTATCACCATTTATGGTTTTTAGTTAAGGAACGTGCCCTATATAGTTAGCGCCTACAGTAATGCCCCTAGACTGGTCTTTTTCGGGAAGAGTGAGCATGTGCTTAATAGGGGCTTTCAGATAAGTAGCTCCAGAGCATAATCGTAGCGCCCCCACCGGAAGGTCCTGTGTAAACTCCCAATCCAATATGTATGGACGAGGTATGCAGTACACAGTAACAGGATACTGATCCCCGAAAACTGCGTATATATTCCCACCATAGGCCCACTTGAGATGGGGCATTATTGACACTGTAGGAGATTGCCAACCTAACCAATACTAAGGGAAACAAGCAAGAGCACCTCCCCAGTGTAGGTGTGAGAGCTTCGAGGGGAAAAGCACAGAGTAACCATATTGTTTGTCACCTGTTAATGGATGAAGTGAAGTCTGTTTTGTATGGCGAGCATTATCAACGGATGTGAATAAAGGGCTTGTGTGTACTATAAAAGTTCCTGGCACCCATCATTGTTCTATCTGCATATCAGCATTCAGCCTGCATGGACCCAGCACCCTGAGCAGGTATGAGAGACTGAGCACAACCATGTAAATGTTACCTAGAAACAGAGAGCGAGAAGAGACAGAGAAAAAACAAGGCGAGAAAGAGAAGAGACAGATAAAGGACAATAGAGATAAGAAAAGAATAATAAATCGAAAAAAGTTAAAAGAACAAAGGAACACATAAGGAGAAAAGACAGACATTTAAAATCTAAACAGCATGAATAACTGCTACAAAAGAGATCTATGAGGAGTAATACGTATTGAGAAGTGTCCCCACTTATGTGAGAAAAAAAATACACCAGCGAAGACAACCAGTGTTTGATTAACAATAATGTACTGACTCACTATATTTGTACATTGATTTATTATTATAACATACAGCAAGTGCACCAACGTAAACTAGCCAGCCAACACAGAGGGACAATAAACCAGGCCGGCTTTATAATTGGATATTTGATAGTATATAATATTTTAGTGATGGTGTTATTTATTTATCAGGATTAGTAATAGTCATTAATCAAATGTAAAGATATTCTAGGCTTAAAATTGTTTTATATTGGGTGCTTAACTAAATATATAGTTACATACAGACATACCCCGGTTTAAGGACACTCACTTTAAGTACACTCGCGAGTAAGGACATATCACCCAATAGGCAAATGGCAGCTCGCGCATGCGCCTGTCAGCACGTCCTGAACAGCAATACCGGCTCCCTACCTGTACCAAAGCTGTGCGCAAGCGTGGATACTATAGAGCCTGTTAAAAATGTGTTATTTACATCAGTTATGTACGTATATGACGATTGCAGTACAGTACATGCATTGATAAGTGGAAAAAAGGTAGTGCTTCACTTTTAGTGCATTTTCGCTTTAGGCTGAGTCCATGCTGCCGCTGAGCTCGCTCATGCTTGGAGAGCGGTGATGTCACCAGCTCTCAAGCATGAGCGATCGCTGTCCTGCAACATTTTTAGAGCAGGAGTGGGTGGGCGTGGCTATTAGGGGAGGGGGCGTGTCATTGGCTGAATAGGGGCTATCTGTGTTTCTGTGTATCTCTCTCCCCCCCCTTCCTTCATCTCTTTCCCCTCATCGCACTCTCCCCCCCCATTGCTCTCTCTCTCCCCCCCCATTGTTCTCTCCCCCCCATTGCTCTCTATCTCTCTCCCGCCCCCCCTGCGCTCTCTCCCGCCCCCCCCTGCGCTCTCTCTCCCCTTCCCCCCCCGCGCTCTCTCTCCCCTGCCCCCCCCCGTGCTATTTCTCCCGGCCCCCCTCTCTCTCGGCCATCCCCCTTCTCTCCCCCCTTGCTTTCTCGCCCCACCTTGCTTTCTCTCTCTCTCCCCCCCATTGCTCTCTCTCTCCCCCCATTGCTCTCTCTCCCGCCTCCCCGCGCTCTCCCCCGTCACCCCTGTGCTCTCTCTCCCCTGCCCCCCTGCGCTCTCTCCCCTGCCCCCGCGCGCTCTCTCCCCTGCCCCCCCCGCGCTCTCTCCCCTGCCCCCCCGCGCTCTCTCCCCTGCCCCCCGCGCTCTCTCTCCCCTGCCCCCCGCGCTCTCTCTCCCCTGCCCCCCCGCGCTCTCTCTCACCTGCCCCCCCGCGCTCTCACCCCTGCCCCCCCGCGCTCTCTCTCCCCTGCCCCCCCGCGCTCTCTCTCCCCTGCCCCCCGCGCTCTCTCTCCCCTGCCCCCCCGCGCTCTCTCTCCCCTGCCCCCCGCGCTCTCTCTCCCCTGCCCCCCCGCGCTCTCTCTCCCCTGCCCCCCCGCGCTCTCTCTCCCCTGCCCCCCGCGCTCTCTCTCCCCTGCCCCCCGCAGCTCTCTCTCCCCTGCCCCGCGCTCTCTCTCCCCTGCCCCCCGCAGCTCTCTCCCCTGCCCCCGCGCTATCTCTCCCCTGCCCCCGCGCTATCTCTCCCCTGCCCCCGCGCTCTCTCTCCCCTGCCCCCGCGCTCTCTCTCCCCTGCCCCCGCGCTCTCTCTCCCCTGCCCCCGCGCTCTCTCTCCCCTGCCCCCGCGCTCTCTCTCCCCTGCCCCCGCGCTCTCTCTCCCCTGCCCCCGCGCTCTCTCTCCCCTGCCCCCGCGCTATCTCTCCCCTGCCCCCGCGCTCTCTCTCCCCTGCCCCCCCCCTCTCTCCCCCCTTGCTTTCTCCCCCCCCCTTGCTTTCTCTCCCCTCTCTCTTTCTCTCCCCTCTCTCTTTCTCTCCCCTCTCTCTTTCTCTCCCCTCTCTCTCACCCTTCTCCTCTCTCTCTCCCCCTCTCTCCCTTCTCCCCCCCTTCTCTCTCTCTCTCTCTCTCTCTCCATTCTCCCCCCCTCTATTTCTCTCTCCCCCTCTCTCTCTCCCTTCTCCCCCACCATACCACTCCGTTTGCCCCCCACCACACAGCAGCACACCGTTTGCCCCCCCTGTCCGTTTGCCCCCCCCTGTCCGTTTGCCCCCCCTGTCCGTTTGCCCCCCCTGTCCGTTTGCCCCCCCTGTCCGTTTGCCCCCCCTGTCCGTTTGCCCCCCCTGTCCGTTTGCCCCCCCTGTCCGTTTGCCCCCCCTGTCCGTTTGCCCCCCCTGTCCGTTTGCCCCCCCTGTCCGTTTGCCCCCCCTGTCCGTTTGCCCCCCCTGTCCGTTTGCCCCCCCTGTCCGTTTGCCCCCCCTGTCCGTTTGCCCCCCCTGTCCGTTTGCCCCCCCCCTGTCCGTTTGCCCCCCCTGTCCGTTTGCCCCCCTGTCCGTTTGCCCCCCCTGTCCGTTTGCCCCCCCCTGTCCGTTTGCCCCCCCCTGTCCGTTTGCCCCCCCTGTCCGTTTGCCCCCCCTGTCCGTTTGCCCCCCCTGTCCGTTTGCGCCCCCCCTGTCCGTTTGCGCCCCCCCTGTCCGTTTGCGCCCCCCCTGTCCGTTTGCCCCCCCCTGTCCGTTTGCCCCCCCTGTCCGTTTGCCCCCCCTGTCCGTTTGCCCCCCCTGTCCGTTTGCCCCCCCTGTCCGTTTGCCCCCCCTGTTCGTTTGCCCCCCCTGTCCGTTTGCCCCCCCTGTCCGTTTGCCCCCCCTGTCCGTTTGCCCCCCCTGTCCGTTTGCCCCCCCTGTCCGTTTGCCCCCCCTGTCCGTTTGCCCCCCCTGTCCGTTTGCCCCCCCTGTCCGTTTGCCCCCCCTGTCCGTTTGCCCCCCTGTCCGTTTGCCCCCCTGTCCGTTTGCCCCCCTGTCCGTTTGCCCCCCTGTCCGTTTGCCCCCCCTGTCCGTTTGCCCCCCCTGTCCGTTTGCCCCCCCTGTCCGTTTGCCCCCCCCCTCTGTCCGTTTGCCCCCCCCCTCTGTCCGTTTGCCCCCCCCCTCTGTTCGTTTGCCCCCCCTCTGTCCGTTTGCCCCCCCTCTGTCCGTTTGCGCCCCCCCCCCTGTCCGTTTGCGCCCCCCCTGTCCGTTTGCGCCCCCCCTGTCCGTTTGCGCCCCCCCTGTCCGTTTGCGCCCCCCCTGTCCGTTTGCGCCCCCCCTGTCCGTTTGCGCCCCCCCTGTCCGTTTGCGCCCCCCCTGTCCGTTTGCGCCCCCCCTGTCCGTTTGCGCCCCCCCTGTCCGTTTGCGCCCCCCCTGTCCGTTTGCGCCCCCCCTGTCCGTTTGCGCCCCCCCTGTCCGTTTGCGCCCCCCCTGTCCGTTTGCGCCCCCCCTGTCCGTTTGCGCCCCCCCTGTCCGTTTGCCCCCCCTGTCCGTTTGCCCCCCCTGTCCGTTTGCCCCCCCCTGTCCGTTTGCCCCCCCCTGTCCGTTTGCCCCCCCCTGTCCGTTTGCCCCCCCCTGTCCGTTTGCCCCCCCTGTCCGTTTGCCCCCCCCTGTCCGTTTGCGCCCCCCCATGTCCGTTTGCGCCCCCCCATGTCCGTTTGCGCCCCCCCATGTCCGTTTGCGCCCCCCCATGTCCGTTTGCGCCCCCCCTGTCCGTTTGCGCCCCCCCTCTCCGTTTGCGCCCCCCCTGTCCGTTTGCGCCCCCCCTGTCCGTTTGCGCCCCCCCTGTCCGTTTGCGCCCCCCCTGTCCGTTTGCGATCCCCCCTGTCCGTTTGCGATCCCCCCTGTCCGTTTGCGATCCCCCCTGTCTGTTTGCGCCCCCCCTGTCTGTTTGCGCCCCCCCTGTCCGTTTGCCCCCCCTGTCCGTTTGCCCCCCCTGTCCGTTTGCCCCCCCTGTCCGTTTGCCCCCCCCTGTCCGTTTGCCCCCCCCTGTCCGTTTGCCCCCCCTGTCCGTTTGCCCCCCCTGTCCGTTTGCCCCCCCCTGTCCGTTTGCCCCCCCCCTCTGTCCGTTTGCCCCCCCCTCTGTCCGTTTGCCCCCCTCTGTCCGTTTGCCCCCCCCCCTCTGTCCGTTTGCCTCCCCCCCTCTGTCCGTTTGCCCCCCCCCCCCTGTCCGTTTGCCCCCCCCCCCCTGTCCGTTTGCCCCCCCCTGTCCGTTTGCCCTCCCCTGTCCGTTTGCCCCCCCCTGTCCGTTTGCCCCCCCCTGTCCGTTTGCCCCCCCCTGTCCGTTTGCCCCCCCTGTCCGTTTGCCCCCCCTGTCCGTTTGCCCCCTCTGTCCGTTTGCCCCCCCCCTCTGTCCGTTTGCCCCCCCCCTCTGTCCGTTTGCCCCCCCCTCTGGCCGTTTGCCCCCCCCTCTGTCCGTTTGCCCCCCCCTCTGTCCGTTTGCCCCCCCTCTGTCTGTTTGCCCCCCCCCTCTGTCCGTTTGCCCCCCCCTCTGTCCGTTTGCCCCCCCCTCTGTCCGTTTGCCCCCCCCCTCTGTCCGTTTGCCCCCCCCCTCTGTCCGTTTGCCCCCCCCTCTGTCCGTTTGCCCCCCCCTCTGTCCGTTTGCCCCCCCTCTGTCCGTTTGCCCCCCCCCCTCTGTCCGTTTGCCCCCCCCCTCTGTCCGTTTGCCCCCCCCCTCTGTCCGTTTGCCCCCCCCCCTCTGTCCGTTTGCCCCTCCCTCTGTCCGTTTGCCCCGCCTCTGTCCGTTTGCCCCCCTCTACCCCCGCCTCTGTCCGTTTGCTCCCCCTCTCAGTCCATTTGCCTCCACTCTCAGTCCATTAGCCCCCCCCCCCCCCCTCTCCTTTCCACTTCTCTGCTGAATTCAGTGTCAGTGTGTGTGTGACAGGAGAGTAGAACACGCCCCCTCTCTCTTCCCATTTGTCAGAGCAGGGTCATGTGACCCTGCTCTCAGCACCAAAGTATCTCCCTTGTCTCCCCAAGCAAAACGCTTGGGAGAGCGTTTGTGCACGCGCATGAGCGCGCGAGCACAGCGGGAGAAGAAGTTAAGCGCACCAAATGCCAAGCGACTCAGCCTCACTTACATGCTCTGGAACCATTGCGTACGTTAATGCGGGGTATGCCTGTAGTAGATGAGGTTGAAAAAAGACATGCATCCATCAAGTTCAACCTATGCTAAATTTAGACAACAGATACTTTATCCTATATCTATACTTATTGATCCAGAGGAAAGCAAACAAAAAACCCCAGTGTCATATCATCCAATGATATCTCATAAAGGGGAAAATAAATTCCTTCCTGACTCCAAGAATTAGCAATCAGATTACTCCCTGGATCAACATCCTTCCCATGTTTACTTATTTGGTACATCCCTGTATACCTTTCCTTTCTAAAAAGATGTCCAACCATTTTTTTAAAAATCTTTTGTATCTACCATCACAGTCACCATGGGTTATGAATTCCACATTTTAACTGCATTTACTGTAAATAACCCTTTCCTTTGTTACTGGTGAAATGTCCTTTCCTCCAACCTTAAGTGATGACCCTGAGTCCTTTGTACTGCCCTTGGGATGAATAGTTCTTTTGAAAGCTCCTTGTACTGTCCCAGAATATATTTGTATATAGTTATTATATCCCCTGTTAGATGCATCTTTTCTAATGTAAATAAATCTAATTTAGCTAGCCTCTCCTCATAAGTTAGATTGTCCATCCCCTTTATTAATTTGGTGGCTCTTCTCTGCACACTCTAGTTTCATCATGTATTTTCTAAGGAGTGGTGCCCAAAATTGTACTCCATATTCAAGGTGTGGTCTTACTAATGCTTTGTAAAGGGACATCATTATATTTACTTCCCTTCCATCCATTGCCCGTTTAATGCAAGATAAGATCTTATTTTGTTTTGCAGTTACTGCATGACTTTGGGCACTATTGCTAAGCGTGCTGTCTACAAGCACTCCTAAATCCTTCTCCATCAAGGATTCCCGCAATTTATCCCCATTTAATTTGTAAGTCGCCTGTTTATTCTTGCTTCCCAAATGCATTACCTTACATTTATCTGTATTAAACTTCACCTGCCATTTACCTGCCCAAGTTTCCAGTCTCTCCAAGTCCTTCTGGAGAGAAATTACACCCTGCTCTGATTCTACTACCTTACACTATTTAGTATCATCAGCAAAGATGGAGACTTTGCTCTCCATGCCCAACTCAAGGTCATTAATAAACAAATTAAAAAGCAGGGTTCCACTACCGATCCCTGAGGTACTCCACTCACGACCTTAGCCCAAACTGAAAAAGTTCAATTTATGACAACCCTGTGTTGTCTATCCTTCAACCAGTTCTCAATCAAAGTACATATATTTTTCATTTCATTTTCATTTTAGAGTCCAATTTGCTATATTTTGTACACCAACCTCGTGTGGATCTGTATCAAAAGCCTTTGCAAAATCTTAATAGACCACATCAACGGCATTACCCTGGTCGAAATTCCTACTTACTTCCTCAAAGAAACAAAGTTAGTTTGGCATGATCTATCCTTCATAAATCCATGCTGACTATTACTACAGCTCAACCCTGTTATAGCGCGATCCGCTACAACGCAGATCCACTTATAACACGGTGTAAGCGTGGCTCCCGATTTATTTTTTTTCTTGGCAAATGGCCAGGGATTGCAGAGAAGATTGTCCCGCCCTTTCTAGCTTGGCTGGAGCTGCTCAGGGATTGGCTGAAAGCAATCAACATCGATTCAGAGATTGTTTGCTTGCAGCTTTCCCCTGCCTGCCCGGAATGTTAAAACCAGAGTTGAGGACGAGCCTTTAATCCCAGGGGATCTGTCTGCATTACTTAAAATTTCCCTCCACGATGAAGCTGCATATAAATCAAGCACCTCTGTTTTTAAATGGAAAGTGAATGCTGATTTCATTAAAAGCTGGGGCAGCTTTCAGTGAGCTGGGAGAAAAGGTCAGTGAAATGTGTGATCATTATATTGGATGTGGCTTGTGTATACCATGGCTGGGCCCCCTTTATAAATTAATATATTATTGTTGCAGTTGGCAATAAAACCTAAACTATTAATGAACAACAACTGTTCCTACAAATTTATTTAGTATTATTCTAATTTCCTTTTGAATGGAGCTGCTCTCTTGCACAGCAGGGGCTTATGCATTGATTTCTCTGCATAAATGAATGTTGCATTCTTCAATGCAGCTCCTTTGGTTTGGATTTTAGATTCCAGATGCAGAATAACATTTTACATGTTGCAGACTATTTTACAACATTGTCAGATTTAAAGTATGTCCAGAGCAAAGGCGTTGTCGGTATCCGCTGCTCTGTGCTTGTATATAAATAACCTACGCCCTCTTCTCTGAGCCTCGTGTGTTTTTGTGGTGTCAGATTACATAACAGCAGAACTCGCAAGTAATCTGCAATGTTCTGTTCTCCTGTAAAATTGGTTCTCAAGGCTAAAAAAAAATACAGTATGACTGGAACTGTTTTGAAAAAGAGGTCTGCAGAGTATTGTCAAAAGCTGTTCCATGCGCCACCCAAAACACATACACACACACCTCTCAGACAGAGACAGCTGACATCCCGGCTCCTGCAGACAGCCTGAGATCCTACCAGCCCACCCCCCCACTTCCCCCCCCCTACTCCCCTCCCCCCTCGCAGACTCACCAGCTCTCCAGCACTGCACACAGTCCACAGTCTCCTGCACTGCACGGCTTCAGGGAGAACTGGGAGAGTTATCTCGGCTCTCCCCGTCCGGCGGACGCGGAACCCCTGAAAGTGGCGGACAGCTTTTTTTTATCGCGATCCCGATTATAACTCGGTCTCATTCTGTGGCCCCCGAGCACCGCGTTATTACGGGGTTCAGCTGTAATAATTTAGTTTTCCATTAGGTATTCCTGAATATTATCCTGTATCAAACGTTCTGATCCTGCAACGTTAAACTATATACAGCTTCTCCTCCACCCACAGCAGTCCTCATCATGGTCCCGAACTTTGACACACTCTCTTTGCTGTGCGCTACATCTTCTTTGATACTCGTCAGTTCCCAGTCCGGGACCATGATCTCTCCAGACGTCCATTTAACTACTTCCAAGTTACAAACTGTCCGAGACTTACTACAATGCAACTTTGTCTTTTTGGTAATGAAACAATAAGGGTGAGGTCCCAGTCAGCACTGTGGCACGCGGGTGGGGTGGTGCGTGCACAGTGCTGCACCACGATCTGCGGTCTGGGGGGGGATAGGGAGCGTTTGTGATGGGAGGGGGCGTGGTGGAGGGTTTGCAGGGGCGTGGCCATGACCCCACGCGGCTGGTTCGTCCTCACGAACGGCTGAACCGCTGCCGGGGGTGTGGCCACGCCTCCGTCGCAAACTGATCATAAATTCCCCTGCCTGAAAACATGTCGCGCACCGCTGGGGAAAGGTGCGCGACAAGGTAGGAACTGGGACCTGATTTACTGGGGGGACGGAGTTTGAACGCACAGCGCACGCCGCCCCCTTAGAGAATGGCTACAAAAAGACATACCGGCATCCAGTGTGTTTTGACAAGCAGATAAACTCGTCTCCTTCATGCAAAATGGAGTCCACCTTGAATTTCTGATAAACTTTATTCACAAACATAAATGAATAGAAAACGCTTGGGAATACATAAATTAGAGGAAAGTGAAAAAACAATACTGTGACAAGGAGAGCAGTTCGGTGAGACCACTTCACTGGCTGGAAGCTTTGAAAAGGAAGTAGAAACGGTTTAGGACTTTACCAAGTTGTTACATAAACAGCCCGTCATATGAAAGAATCAATCTGTATATTTCTGAGTTTATTTTGGCCAATAATATACATGTAAGTTTAAAAATAAATTAAAAAAAGGCAAATGATAAAATAAAACGACATCTTTTTTTCTTTTTTTAAAGTGAATCAGGCATAAAAAGAAATAAGGAAATTAAATTGTGCAGACATCAATACCCCAGGGCACTATCCAATAAAGTTTAGTTTGATATCCAGGTTGTTTGGTGGGGCCAAAGAAGCAGAGAAGGATAAATGGAATTATGTGTAACAGCATTTATAATCAAAAAAAATGCAGGAGGCAAAACTCTTTAATGAAAAAACAAAAAAATCACAGCGACCTTTCTGAACCTACAAGAGGAAACTAAGTGGAGCAGTGTAAGAGAATGCTATAAGTCCTTACTACCCAATAACCTGCTTACAACTATATTTAGAATTTCTGTATATGAGCTACAGATAACTGAAACATGGTACACAAATAGGTCCAATTGGGAAATAAAAATGATAAACCTTAATGAAAAAATGAAGCAAAAAGGCACAACTTTCTCAGCTGTATACAAACCACTTAATGAGAACAACCACAGTTCAAATGCTATGGCCCAGATTCATTAAAGATGGCTAATCTATAGTAGACCATGGCCCATATTCAGCAAAGGTTAAGACATGCTAATAGTTAGTACCCTCTAGTGCAGCGGTGCACAAACTGGGGGGAGGGGGTGCAGGAGATTTTTCTGGGGGGGCTCGGGCGGTTGCAGAGGTCCCACGCTCTTCCCCACGGCATTTAAATTATATGCCGGGGGATCGCGTGAGGCCTCTGCATCTCACCTTGATTCTGAAGTCTGCTGTGACGCGTCACCATGACAACATGATGATATGTGACGTCACATGACCGTTGCTATGGCAACGTGCCATCAAATGACGCTGCAGGGTTGCGTGACTTCACATGACCCAGAGCGTCATTTGACGCTGACAGAAAAGGTGAGGGGGGCGCGAGCACGGGGTGGAGAAGGCAAGGGGTGCGCAAATTTAATAATTTGCTCTTGTGAATATGTGCCTAAGTATAGCAGGACATGAAGCGAGGGAGATATTGACTGTCACAGGCCATAAAAGTGAAGGATGCATAAAAAGTTATTGGACACCAACCAATAAACAATGAGAATGGAAATGGAAGGTAGAGCACTGCCAAAAAAAGAGAGCAAAGGGCTGGGCAAAAAATAACAACTATTTATTAGGCATATAAGCCAAAAGGACAGACACAAATTAAAACTCGCAGAGCAGCTGTTCCATTCTGAGGATTTTCTCCAGAGCTGCTGAGTGGATCCGGTTTCCAGCCAGTGTGAGGTCGGCGCTCCAGTCCCTTACCTGTACACCAGGAGAGGATCACAGCTGACGGAGACGACCATTGCGGAGGAGTGGATCGCCCTCCATCTTCCCATCAGCCACCACCCCCTCCACAGCACTGGGCAGCAACATCGCAGGAGGATCGCTAGGCACCCGGAAATGCGGCGGGAGGCTCTGCTTGCAGGTCTCTGCTACCATCAGCTTGTCCTTCTATACCGGGTGGCCGTCCCCGCAGCCCGAGCGAGGAGGGATTACTCCCTCTGAACCCCGTTTGCCCGGGGGAGTGTACCATCGGATTGGCTTGAGGGTTAACCCGGCGGAGTACAGGTGAGGTGGGGGCTACGCCGGCCTCACACACACCATCGGCCATTTCTCACGGGACACTCATTGCTTGATTCCTTATGCATACCGGCATTTGAAATGCTATTTTATTACGTTATATGATACAGGACTTTGCAGTATTTGTAGCATCAGCTTGGGGGTTTCCCCCTTTTTTTCTCTCAATAAACAATGAGAGAACTGGAGTAATGTACTGAAGTCTACTCCTCTAATGGATTGCAAGGATCAAACTGCTACATTCAAATACAAATTACAAACCAAGAAGAATCTCGTTCCGAGCTGCAGGTGGGGTGCGGCTGGTTTGGTCCCCTTCATTTGCTGGGCTCTCCCCCCTGCCCGTAATGGACTTGGACAACCCTGGCCCTCCCCCACAGCTCAACAAGTTGCCCCCATAACTACATCTCCCCCTTACTCGACAAGTCCTCAGGAGAGCTGTCAGCGGGCCTGATCTCAGCCAACATCGACATTTCTGAAAATGTTGAGAAAAAGAATTTACAGCAACGAATGACCTACTTTAATAACCTATTTTTTCAAATTGTGTGTGTTTTTTTTTTTTTTTATTTCAGAAATTACTTTATTACACATTACAGCAAATGAGTGTTGGTGCACAACTTCTTCCAAAACGACCCTTGTTTATTAACACAATAAAATCTGGGTCCCACTACAAGTAGGTTGTTTTTCAGAAACCAACCCGAAACAAAAAAACCGCTGCAGCTCGAAGATCTTGTGTATAATGTGTTTTTTTTTTTTTATAACTTATTCTTTATTGGTTTCAGCAGTGTTACAGGAAATGCATCCATCCATAATTTTCTCAATATTGTCCAATATAGAATACATAATTTAAATGCATTTTTGTTCAACTTAAAACTAAAATAAAGTGAAAAATGGGAAAGGAAAGGAGGGGGGGGGGGGGGTGGGGGGGGGGGGGCTCGGACTCCTGAACACCTATACTCAGCCGTTTCTATTCGGTTAAATGTAACTTGCAGTAGGATTTGTCGCCTTCCCCGATCCTGGGGGATTGTTTTCGCCACCAGCATAATGTGTTTTTAATGGAAATGTATTAATCTATTTTAGATGTGAATGTTGTCGTATAAAAGTCGATGACTATTCAAAGTGTCTATATTAATGAATACACCAAAAATACATTTTGCCGATCATTGTAATAATTCCCAAAAACCACGGCATTACTGGCAAATAATGCCCTGACAGGTATAAAGCCGCTTGGCTCTGGGCCTTCAGTTCTGCCAGCCAAAGCATTATTGGCCAGTAATGCCCTATTCTATGGGGAATATTACTAAAACCATGCATGCAAATTACTAATCGGAAAATTACTATAACGAAGCTCGTCTCCGATAGGAAGCGGACCCGCAGGGCTGAGGTAGGGGTATAAGATCACCGACCAGAGCAAGGGACAGAGTCCTGTTAGAGTAGTCTTGATCCAGGCAGAGGTCAAGGCAGGTGGCAAAGGTGCCAGGTCAGGATACAGGCTGGGGTCAACAACAGGTACAGGCAAGCCCAGGGAAGGTTCAGGAACTCAGGGGGGCCAGGAACACATAGAAAAACATACTGTGCTCAGGCAGGGTCTGAAGTCACTGACTTCTATTAAGCCCTGGCACAGGTGCAGAAAATAACCAAATTCAGGAAGAGACTTGCCAGGAACCAATACAGTCACACAAGGGCAAGCTCCAGCAAAACCCTGGACTGGAACCCTTACAATTACAAGCTGTTCACTGAAATCCGTTAACAGGAGGTAATGGGCAACCACTAAAAAATACTACCAATTGTTAGCATCTACCCCAGGCTGGCATTATTTATTTATTAATTTATTTATAAAATGTTTTACCAGAAAGTAATACATTGAGAGTTACCTCTCGTTTTCAAGTATGTCCTGGGCATGGAGTCATGATGACACATAATACATAGTTACATAAGTGAACAGGGTATACATTATATACAATAATATATATTATAGGCGTATGTAACAGTTACAGACCAGATTAAATGTGAGACAGCCTTAGTTTTGAGACTGGTGGTGGATGTGAGAGTCTCTGGTAGATTGTTCCAGTTTTGGGTGCACAGTAACAGGAGGAGCGGCCAGATACTTTGTTGAGCCTTGGGACCATGAACAGTCTTTTGGAGTCAGATCTGAGATGATAAGTGCTGCATGTGGTAGGGGTGAGGAGCTTGTTCAGGTAGATGGGTAGCTTAACCAGAAAGTATTTGAAGGCAGAACAGGAGAGATGAACTTTGCGCCTAGACTCTAGTGATGACCAATCTAGTTATTTGAGCATTTCGCAGTGGTGTGTGTTGTAGTTGCATTGGAGAACAAAACGGCATATTGAATTGTAGAGGGTATCAAGTTTGCTAAGGTGGGTTTGAGAAGCCGAGCCATATACTATGTCCCCATAGTCGATAATTGGCATTAGCATCTGCTGTGCGATATGCTTTCTGACCAGCAGACTTAGGGAGGATTTGTTCCTATAAAGTACACCTAGTTTGGCATATGTTTTGGATGTCAGGGTATCAATGTGCATCCCGAATGTTAAATGGGAGTCAAACCATATGCCCAAGTATTTAAAACTATTAACCGAACCCCAATTTCCCACCAGGGTGTTCCACAAGACAATTTGACCAATTTCAGAGTCACAATATTAGGATGGTTGCCGATCTGCTGCAGAAGGAGGAGATCTTAACTTATCAGGCGCTAAAGGATAAATTCTTGATCCAGGGTCTCCACCTGTTCAAGTATTTACAAGTTCGTCACTTCCTATTATCATTATCCCCAACCTCTAAGTTCCCCCCACTAACCAGATTTGAATCCTTATGCACTAAAACACCTACCAAAGAGGTCTGATCTCCGAGATATATAAAGGACTGGAGCCGACACCTAGCCCACCGAATCACCGTTACATGCAAAAATGGTCGGAGGAATTGGGCCTCCAAATAGACCTGGAAGACTGGGAGGAGATTTGGGAGCAAGCCGCTAAAACATCAATTTGCACAACAATAAAAGAAAATATCTATAAAATTATATTCCAGTGGTACCTGACCCCAGCTAGGCTGAGCCAGGTCTACCCCGGCACACTGGACCTGTGCTTTCGGGGATGTGGTCAAAAGGGGGACATGGCCCACATTTGGTGGTCATGTCCGGAGATTCAGAGGTTCTGGACCATGATCCAGACGCTTATCTACGAGGTCACGGGGCTCCCCCTTCCCCTGGATCCTCTGACCCTGGTGCTGAGCAAACCCATTGAGGACCTCCCTCCGCCAATGTCTAGGCTGATCACGGCCATGCTGACAGCAGCCAGATGTTCTATAGCGGCCGCCTGAAAACAGATTAAGGCCCCCTTGAGAACTACAGTAATTAGAAGAATAAATGAGGTCATGACTATGGAAAAGCTGACAGCTATGCTCCAAAAGAAGATGCCTCAGTTTTGGAACACTTGGGACCCCTGGTTAGAGAGATAAAGCCCAAAAAGTCCAACCTTCTGAACCTTTAGTACCCCCCTGACTCCAGGAGAGAAGATCAAGGAATCCTCTGGGCGAACCCCCTATCCCCCCCCCCCCCCCACCTATCCATCCTGGTCACTATATGATTGTATTAAGTTGAAATGTTATGGGCTCATGACATTTCTGTATGTACATTAATATGTGAACGTGTCCAATAAAAAAATTGTTACAAAAAAAACTATTAACCGGAGTTAGGGTGGTATTAGCGTTTGTTCTGATTTGGAGCTCAGACATTGGAAGCTTAAAACATTTAGCCTTGGTCCCAAATACCATTGTTACAGTCTTGTCAGTGTTTAAAAATGGTTTATTTTGGGAAATCCAATTTTCAAGTCTCAAAAATTAGGCCTATCGTGACTATAATTGTAATGGCCACAATATAAGTAGTCAGGATAACAATATCCAACATGAATAGGTGATAAAAATACATTCCATAAAGATTGCAATATTATTAACCCCATTATAGCCCAAATGGCCAGCCATGCAGGGTCAACATAACTGCTCAATCAATACATTCTTTTACTGCCTGATCAATAGTGCTGGTGTGTCTGCAGTTTCAAGCACCCACACTTGCATCCATTGTGGCTGTACATTCTACATTCATCCACATTGTATGACCATTTCACGGTATGACCACAAATATAAAGGACTTCAGTGTTTGGAAAAGTAAGTATTTTTCAATACATTTTCGAGAGTTGTTGATGCAGACTTTTTTCCTGTCCCTATTCTCTGGCTAATGACGGTAACATAATTTAGTTTAAAGCGACAAAAAGGGGCGAACAATAGGTGCAAGACTATTAGAATTACATTGACCGAAAGAAAAGTGAAATGTATTCATTTTTGCGCAGGAAGCAAAGGGAATTGATTGGCGTATGTAATTAAATGGGGAATTTTCGTGTTGAATGTCTTACTTATGAACAAAATCAGACAACTTTGTTCAGTGCTGTCTCAGCGGAAGCAAAGTTTTTGATATTTTTAATATAAATATTTTGCAGTGTTGTGTGATTTATATTCCTTGTCTGTCTTGAAAAAATGTACAGGTACATACAATGGCACTTCAGTGTGTCTTAATTGTAGTTTAAAAATACTATTAATGCGCCCAATTGCAATTATTTTTGTATTTGAGCACAATAGCACATCTTATACTATATTAGGGAAAGCACTGTATGTTTGCCTGCCTGCCTGGATGTCCGGTGTCCCTAGGGGAAATCTCATTGGTCCCTTGGCCCGCCCGCCCCCGCACACCTCTCATTGGCCTGAGGCGGAGTGACGGGCCAAAGGACACACAGGGAGCACACACACACACAGGGAACACAGGGACACACACACACACAGGGAACACAGGGACACACACACACAGGGGGGGACACACACACACACAGACACACACACACACACAGGGACACACACACACACACACACACACACACAGGGACACACACACACACACACACACACACACACAGGGACACACACACACACACACACGGGGACACACACACACACACACACACACACACACACACACACACACAGGGACACACACACACACACACAGTGACAGACACACACACAGTGACACACACACACACACACACACTGTTACATACATTAGCGGGGCTCACAGTGTTAGCAGCACCCGCGCGCACCTCCTCCTCTCCCCGTGTCTCCCGCGCTTTCACCCCGACCCCCCCCTCCCCCGGCGCCGCTACAGTCAGCGGGACACACACACTATTATTACCCCTTCAGCGCCCCCCCCCACCCACCCACTCAGTGTCAGCGGCCGTGCGAGACCCCCCCTCTATATCTACCACCTCTCCCCCCCCCACACATATACATGCCCCCCCTCCCCGGCGCTACAACTCACCCCTCCCCGGCGGGGGAACAGCCAGTGGCCAGGCAGGCTGCCTCGCGGCGCCGAGTGCCCAAGATGGCGGCGCCCGGGACACAGCGGGGGAGCGGCCGCCTCAGATCCACGTGGGACCTGCCGGATGGGTGAGTGAGCGGCCTTCACCTCCCCTCCACCCCCCTTTCACCTCCCCTCCACCCCCCCCCTCCCCTCCAGTGTCAGTGTCTCCCCGATACCCCCCCCCCCCGGCGCCGCTACAGTCAGCGGGGGAGCGAGCGAGCGCCCGGGACACAGCGGGAGAGCGGCCACAACACGCTGCCTCCCGCCTCAGATCCACGTGGACCTGCCGGACGGGTGACTGAGCGGCCTTCACCTCCCCTCACCCCCCATCACCTCCCCTCACCCCCTTTCACCTCCCCTCACTCCACTTCTCCCTTTCACCTCCCCATTTACCTCCCCCCCTCCACCCCCCCTTCACCTCCCCTCCACCCCCCCCTTTACTCCCCCTTCACCTCCCCTCCACCCCCCCCCCCTTCACCTCCCTTCCACCCCCCCCTTCACCTCCCTTCCACCCCCCCCTTCACCTCCCTTCCACCCCTCCCTTCCACCCCCCCCCCTTCACCTCCCTTCCACTCCCCCCCTTCACCTCCCCTCCACCCCCCCCCCCTCCACACCCCCCCCTTCACCTCCCCTCCACCCCCCCCTTCACCTCCCCTCCACCCCACCCTTCACCTCCCCTCCACCCCCCCTTCCCACCGCCTCCCCCCCCCTTCCCACCGCCTCCCCCCCCCTTCCCACCGCCTCCCCCCCCCCCTTCCCACTGCCTCCCCCCCTTCCCACCGCCTCCCCCCCTTCCCACCGCCTCCCCCCCCTTCCCTCCACCTTCCCACCGCCTCCCCCCCCTTCCCACCGCCTCCCCCCCCCTTCCCACCGCCTCCCCCCCCCCCTTCCCACCGCCTCCCCCCCCCCTTCCCACCGCCTCCCAGCCCCCCATCCCACCGCCTCCCCCCACCCCTTCCCACCGCCTCCCCCCACCCCTTCCCACCGCCTCCCCCCACCCCTTCCCACCACCTCCCCCCCTTCCCACCGCCTCCCACCCCCCCTTCCCACCTCCTCCCACCCCCCGCCTTCCCACCGCCTCCCACCCCCCGCCTTCCCTCCGCCTCCCCCTTCCCACCTCCTCCCCCTTCCCACCACCTCACCCCTCCCCCCCCTTCCCACCACCTCCCCCCCCTTTCCACCACCTCCCCCCCCTATCCACCACCTCCCCCCCCTTCCCACCACCTCCCCCCCTTCCCACCACCTCCACCCTCCCCCCCTTCCCACCACCTCCACCCTCCCCCCCTTCCCACCACCTCCCCCCTCCTCCCCCTTCCACCACCTTCCCCCCTCCTCCCCCTTCCCACCACCTTCCCCCTCCTCCCCCTTCCCACCACATCCCCCTTTCTCTCCCTTTCCACCACCTTCCCCCACCACCTCCCCCCTTCTCCCCCTTTCCACCACCTCCCCCCTTCTCCCCCTTTCCACCACCTCCCCCCTTCTCCCCCTTTCCACCACCTCCCCCCTCCTCCCCCTTCCCACCACTTCTCCCCTTCCCCCCCCCGCTCCCCTTCCCCCCCTCCGCTCCCCTTCCCCCCCCTCCGCTCCCCTTCACCCCCCCTCCGCTCCCCTTTCCACCCCCCCCTCCGCTCCTCTTCCCCCCCCTCCACCTCTTTTTCCCCTTTCCCCTCCCACCCCCTCCTCTAACCCTCCCCCCCCTCCTCTAACCCTTCCCCCCCTCCTCTAACCCTTCCCCCCCATCTCTAACCCTTCCCCCCCTCCTCTAACCCTTCCCCCCCCCTCCTCTAACCCTTCCCCCTCCTCCACCCCTTGCCCCCCTCCTCCACCCCTTGCCCCCCTCCTCCACCCCTTGCCCCCCTCCTCCACCCCCTCCTCCCCTTCCCGCCGCCCTTCGCCTTCATGCCCGCCTTACCGCCTCCCCACCCCCGCCTCTGCCTTTCACCCGCCCTTACTCCGGCCGCCTCTGCCTTTCACCCACCGCCTCACAGCCGCTGCACGCACTCAACAGACACCCGCCACACTCGACACATACCTGCCGCCACACACACCTGCTGCCTCCCACCCCTACGCACCGACATCACTGACCCACCGCCTCACACCCTAGCAGGACCCCCACTCACAGACAGCACTCACAACCCACGCGCCAGCCGCCGCCTCACACCCTTGCAGGACCCCCACTCACAGACAGCACTCACAACCCACGCACCAACCGCCGCCTCACACCGTAGCAGGACCCCCACTCGCACACAGCACTCACAACCCACGCGCCACCCGCCGCCTCACACCCTAGCAGGACACACGACTCAGATTTTTACATCACTTATGCCACCAAAATATACATTGTACTGTGGTGTGGTTACAATTTTCTTCCATCTTTCTTTTCAATATTATTATCCAACCTTTACAACAAACAGTCACCTATTGTTCCACGATTTATAAATAATACTACCTATTACGCATTTACATCCCGGGCAACGCCGGGTCTCTCAGCTAGTAACAAATATATCTGAACACGATAAACTAGTAATAAATGTATAGTTGACTCCAGTAGGGGGAGCAACTGTGCTATTATGTAGGTTTTGTGAAGTTATGTTGTATGCATCTATCTATATAGCGCCCACAGCTGTACTTAGTGCGTTACAAGAGAGACAATACAGCACGGGGCATTATAGTACAATAAGTGCAACAAATAAGATCAGACAAAAGGAAATCCCTGCCCCGGAGAGCTTACAATCTAAGGCTGCGCTTATAGTGCCGGCGACGCAACATCGCGGCAAAACAAATGTATTGCCGTTGTTGCGTGCGCTTATAGTAGAGACGGAGCGGCAGCTTGGTCGCGATCGCTGGAAGTCAATTTGATTTTTCCAGCGACCGCAGCGTGACGTCGCCGGCACTATAAGCGCGGCCTAAGTGATTAAATAGGTTCGCACCATGTAAAATAAATGTATTTTTCAAAGTTAACGTGGTTACTCAAGGTTTGTACTAGAAACTGTGTAATGCAGCTCGCTGAAGGGTTAGGGAGATACTTATTCAGAAGCCTTAAAAGGACACTCTCTGATTTATAATGTGAATGTCAGCAGGATGTTAGACACTCAGCGGAGCGGAACATATGGGAAGTATGTTGGTACATTCTTGTTTTTTGTTTTCACTACAAGATGGCCTTTTGACTCCAGTATATTTACATGCTATAAGTATTTAAAATGCAGTCCCTTTTAGGATCAAACGGGACTAATTAAATTATATGTTTAATAGGTCAAAAATAGATTGCTGTCAAAGATTGACCCTGTGTTGTAAAGTTTATCCTGATGTTAAGTGTGAGTTTTATGTACATTAATTATCCCTGCCTTACATCTTCATTATACTATTCTCTTTTCTAACTTTGCAATATGGCACTTTACAGCTCATTCAATTGAATGCGCCGTAATTTATCATCTGGCGTTTGAAGGTGGCTTATGGGATTATACCACTTCTTAAACATGGCTATTTACCTCCCTGGGCTCTACTCACTCAATAATTACACTGTATGATCTACGGGCAGGGCATAGTATTTGAAAAATTCTGTGTGCCCTGCAGCGCTATATAAAAAGAAACATTGTATTGTTATACAGTATAAAGCAGGGGTGCGCAAACTCTTCTCCCTGTGTCCCCCTGCCTGCTCTCACCCCCTGCTCTGCTCCGGCATCAAATGATGCGCGGCGTCATGTTGCCATGGCAGCGCGATGTCACGTGACCTCGCGGTGTCATTTGTCGCTGGGAAGTTAAGGTAAGTAAAGTTACAGAGGCCTCGTGCGATCCCCGGCATTTAATTTAAAGGCCTTGGGGAAGCGCGGGGGGTCTGTAAACTGTCGCTGTAAGTTTGTGGTCATTGGCTTCTTTCAGGCCCACGCCACCAGTTTGCGCACCCCTGGTATAAAGCATTCAACTTTAGGGAGAATCGGGAGGTGGGGGGGGGGTGATGGAAATGACATAGTCCTAATATAAATCTACTGGACATTGAGCAAACCATATGTGGTAGGATTCCCTTTCTGGTGATAGTGGATGTGGGATTTGCTTCTCGATGAGAAATGTTGCACACTCATATTTTAGTGGTATTCATCAAACTACCTCTGCAGTGGAATTTGGGGAACACATTTTTGGGGCCTCTGTATTGCTTTAAAAAAAGTTTTTTTAATTTTTTATCTGCAGTAGTGTGAATAACACTGGCAGTTTCAACAGACTGACCAAGTGAGTCAATAAAGATTTTAATTCATCCATAAAGTTGATGTTCTGTGGACGGGTGGGATCGAGCCCACATCCTCCTACAGAAAGAGACGGATTAATAGGTTGGAAACAAGGTCTCCAAGGCTAATCAATGTAGACTATGATGTATATGATAATACCCTTATGCATGGGGTGAAGACAGTTCTGAGGACCGGTCATGTTATACGGCTTGTATATACTATATTCCTCTGACCTTTACAGTGCAATTATGTTAATGGACAAACTGTTGCCCTTTCATTAATGCTCTGGATAGCAAGAGGTGGAGGTGACTTCAAAGTCAAGTAAAAAGTTCCACATGTATTAAACATGGAGGTAATGTTAGATTTATTGAAGGTCTATAAGGAAAACAGGAGAATAGACTTTCTTGAATCCCTCAGCAATGCTTTGCGGGACCCTCTGGCAGTGAAAGGGTTATGGTTATGAGATAGAAAGTACTTTACTGCCCTATAATGTAAACAAAAGCTAATCATGTGTTGGGGATATCAGATCTTGGGCTTTGTAACTAATATCTCACTGCATGGTTGACTGGTACAGTACGATTTGGAGGCCAGTTACCTTGTGCATAGACAGGTGTGACTTATTTCCTGAGTGTGATATACCTCTGATACACCTTCCACCACAGATTTCACTCCTTACCCTATATCTTTTGGGTTTAAATGTCACCTCTATGCTGACGACACACAAATATACTTTTCAACACCCGACCTTACACCTGCTATACAGACCAAAGTTTCTGAATGTCTCTGTGCTATATCATCCTGGATGGCCCTCCGTCGCCTTAAACTCAACATGGCTAAAACAGAGCTCCTCATACTTCCTCCCAAACCTGGCAACCTCCTGCTGTCCGGCATCCTGCCTCTCACCTGTCTCCCCTACAATCTATCCTAAATGCTGCTGCCAGAATCACTCTACTCTTTCCTAGATCTGTCTCAGCATCTCCCCTCCTGAAATCCCTCTCTTGGTTTCCAATCAAATCCCGCATCTCACACTCCATTCTTCTCCTCACTTTTAAAGCTTTACACTCTTCTGCCCCTCCTTACATCTCAGCCCTAATTTCTCGCTATGCACCATCCCGACTCTTGCGTTCTGCTCAAGGATGTCTTCTTTCTACCCCCTTTGTATCTAAAGCCCTCTCCCGCCTTAAACCTTTTTCACTGACTGCCCCACACCTCTGGAATGCCCTTCCCCTCAGTACCTGACTAGCACCTTCTCTATCCACCTTTAAGACCCACCTTAAGACACACTTGCTTAAAGAAGCATACGAATAGCACTGTGAATATTCTGAACACATGATACATAAAGCTTGGCCCCCTGCAGACGCACTTACCAGAACTCCCTCCTACTGTCTCTGTACGTTCTCCCTACCTACCAATTAGATTGTAAGCTCCTCGGGGCAGGGACTCCTCTTCCTTAATGTTATGTTTATGTCTAAAGCACTTATTCCCATGATCTGTTATTTATATTATCTCTTATTTATTCGATTACCACATGTATTACTACTGTGAAGCGCTATGTACATTAATGGCGCTATATAAATAAAGACATACAATACAATACAATATACAAGACTATAGTATTCCTATATGAGCTTTTATGTAAAAGCTAAGGTTGTAATTGTGACGAAGTCTGCGTTAATAAAGGTAGGTTATTTCAATGGGTGGCATTACTGACTACTTTGTGAAGAACAGTTTCCTTTACATAGATCAAAACGTTTAGTTCAACAGGTAACAACGGATATTACTTTGGAGTCTCCATCATCCATTTACTTTTTGCTATTTGTAAGTAAAACAAAGATGTTGAATTTAACTGATCTAAAAATATATATATTGTAATTATGTTCTAGCCTAAAGCCTTTTTTTCCCCTAGTGTTAAGAGTATAATCGTACCTCTTTACTACTACTGCTAATTTCCCCTTCTCCTGCTTTGTATCTCTAAAAAACACCTCCCTCCCCTCTTCCTTCTACAACACTATGCCTTGCATGTCCTTTAACTCTTACTACTGCTAACGGATAAACTATTACATTTGCTTTCGTATCTTTATTCTTACAAGCACACAAATATAAATTGATATAACTGTTTGTTGTGGTGGTATCCTTACTTTTTTATTTACAAACCCGGAGTTCCAGTACCTATTTATTAGACACTTACACTTTATATTGCTCAGAAAAGAGGATTGAGTATCAAAGGCTGGGGTGAGCAACTCATGTCCTCAAAGGCCACCATGAAGTCAGGTTTTCAGGATATCCCTGCTTCAGCACAGGTGGCTCAATCAGTGGCTCAGTCAAAGACTGTGCTGAAGCAAGGATATCCCGAGTACCTGACCTGTTGGTGAACCTTGAAGACTGGAGGTGCCCACCCCTGATCAAAAGGTTCTCTATTTTTAAAGCATAAATATACGGTCCAAAGATTTGTGCCCGTTTTGAATTCACATAGAATTTTCCCACTAACTATATAACTATACCCCTACTTTTCTAAGCCACTTCGAACACAGATTAAGTAAAAACAGAATAGTTTGTTAATTAAGTACATTATACATCAAGAGCCTTTTAAAATATATAAAATAATTGGTCTGTGCTCCTGGGCATCAGAATTTTCTTAGTCCGTTACGATGCTGGAAGTCAGTCAGCACCAGAGGGATATCGGGTTTCCGGGATCACGAGTCACCATGCGATTGCTTTAGTAAGTATCACATGGCCGTGACCTCTCCTCCCCAGGAAGTGGATGGGGCTCCTTTTCCATTTCGGTCGTGATCACCACTCCGATGGAGCTGTGCATGCAATCTATCCCTAGAAAGATGAGCAGAAAGAGCATGGTGTATTGAACACAAGGGCCCCTGACATGCATGCGCCTGTACACAGGGCCGCCGACAGCCTTCATGGGGCCCAGGACTAAAGTTTCTACCAGGCCCCCCCCCCCCCCATATCAGCGGCCTTATGAGCCTCCCCTCTTTCTCTTACTCTTCCCCCCCTCTCTCTCTCATCAACCTAGTGGCGGTCCCGTATTTATGTCTGCGCGTGATGCGCGCGCACCAGCATGTTAGGGGCCCTTGTGTTCAGTACACCATGCTCTTTCTGCTCATTTTTCTAGGGATAGATTGCATGCACAGCTCCATCGGAGTGGTGATAACGACCAAACTGGATCACCCCTGTGACAACTGTCTGTAAACATGGTTCTTTTTACAGCGGCGCTACAAAAGCATTACTCTCCATGGGGTGTATGGATGTCAAGAGGTGAGGCTAAGACAGTATCCAATATGAGCGGGACTTTATTAAAAATGAGAATATCCTGTGATGTCATCGCCTGTGCATAATAAAAGTAAAAAATGTGTAACCGTGTCACTGAGGGGCACTTTCTGACACCACACACTGTATGTTTAATAGATTATAAGGAACAGATATTGATTTGTCACCTAGATTTGGGATTAAGACGGTCATATTTACACTTGTCGCGTCCGCAGTGGGTGCCTGAATGTATTGATGTGTCTCACGTGTGTGTAAGTATTACAGAAGTGAAGTTTTGAGTACATTTAGATATGAAAAATTACGTTTTAAACGTCAGTTTGTAAGAGTTTTTTTTCCTCTGTCGTAAAACTGTCAATCTCCCATCTGATTTACTACCAGGGCTGGGTTTAGGTTGTGTTCAATGGGAAAGAATGGTATTTAAGTCTGAGCACGAATTATAATGATTAGATGTCTACAGCGGAGTATTTGAGTCAAGATACAGGATATTTCATTGTCTCTTAGGCCCATAATATACTGTGTGCGGCCGTGCGTGCAAGTGACGCATACGTATGTATGTACAGGCAGTCCTCGGTTATCCGACACAATGCGTTACTCAAAATGGCGTTGGATAGCGAAACGTTGTAAAGCGAAACACGTTTTCCCATAGGAACACTGTTTAAAGGAAGGTTCTGTTCCTGAAGGCATTTTTAATGCTAAAATACACAAAATATTTTACGCAGGCAATAAGATATGCAGCGCACACATAAATTATATAGTGTATATACCGTATTATATATATAATATAACATAATATATAATATAATATAAAAATATATTAAATAGTATAATATAATATTATATAATATATATATTATATACACATAAACAACTTTGCAAAGCGTTGTAAGAGCGTTGGATAAGCCGTTTTGGCATTGTAAAAATGAACATAGGTATGCATTGCATAACGTTGGATAAGCCATTCGTTGTAAAGCGAAGCGTTGAAAAACGAGGACTGTCTGTATGTTTGTGGACATATAGGATTTGTCCTGCAAAAGAGTGCTGTGTATAAAGGGTTGCCCTTCTGATCAAAATTCTCTTTTTTGATCAACACTGTTAATATCATATATTAACCCTTTGAGCACCAGTCGTATACTTCCACTTTGCAATTACATATTGGTGAATGCGGTTTCAGTTACATATTCAGACTGCCTGTATGTGTAATTTATTATTTATTATTATTAAAAAAAGACACGTTGGTGAATAAAATATTTATTAACATTGTGCACACACACACACACACACACATTTCAGCGGCGGTAGCGGTGTAAATTCTTTCTTTTCCTCATCTTCCCCCCCGTCGGCCAGTTCCACGCAGACTGCCGTGCGCGCGGCCCTATAATAGAAAGGCTGACTAACCTCAGCCACCTAAAACTGCCGCGCGCGTGCACGGCGCAGCAAGCGCACCCTCGATAGAACAGCCCTTACGAGTGACCTCTCTGGGGGAAGATCTATGGCATTTGGTAATGTATAGGTTTTCTTTTATGTTTATCATTTTATTTTAAGAAGCTGTTCTGCATTTTATTGTAACTGTATGTTTCTTGTAATACCTTTTCTGTAACCTAAGCACTGTATTTTTATATATATATTAAAACATTTAATGCTTTGGGCTCTGAATGAACTGATTGCACGCTCTGGGGAGAGTATTTACGTTTCGGAAACATTTTGCTACAACTGATTTTGGTGTGTTAAAGTGCATAGTTATTCTATAATAAAACAGGGACCTGGGGCCCAGGCAAATGTTAATCTCACATCTCTTATCATATTTTCATACCCTCAGGTGGTGGCAGTGGATAGATATGAATTGCAATTAAGTAGGGTTTAATATTAACTCGCTGGTTCCTTCCAGAGGAGAAAGGGGGGTTGGCTAGAGTAGCCTTGTGTATTAACCCTGCTTGCATATCTAAGTCACGTGCTCACTTGTGTGCTGTTCGTGGCAGTGGTGTATTGGGACGTATTGAGGAAAGATAGAACTTATTTGAGGGACCTTTGCGGAAGTGAAGAGTGGGGCAGCTTGCGGGTTGTGTATTGATCCTTGATCCTGTAGATGAGATATTGTCCATTTGACAGACCTTTGCGGAGGTGAAAAGTGGGAGCATTTGTGGGCGTGAGTATTAACCCTTGTCCCGCATGCAGGTCGCGTACTCGCAGGGTGCCATACGTGACAAATGGTGGCATAGCGGTGAGATAACAATTTGTATTTTTGTTAATATCAGAGCTTTTTAGTGGTTTGCATTTATGCCTGCGGGATAAACGAAACATTAAAAAGTGACTGACCTGTGTGAGTCTTGCGAGAGATCACAGCTCAGTACCCCAAAGCTATTACTCAGTGCTATTTTTATAAAACATACAAGCAGACAGTTTCGTTCCCCCCCTCCCCCTCTTGTTTTTCTTTTGCTATCTTTTTATTTTCAGTGGTGTAGTGAATATGGCTGCTTTATACCAACGCCAGACAAAAGAGACGCTGATGGCTCTGTGTGAGGAGCGTGATCTCCAAGGTCGGGGTAAAGATAAAGAAGAGCTCATACAAGTCTTGCTGAAAGATGACAGAGAGCAAGATGCTACACTGGGCCAGAATGACCACAGCAGTGGAACTGCGTGCTCGCAGGGTGCCGTACGTGACACCTGCCTACAAAATGCGTGGACTTCCCCCCCCCTGAATAGTCAATCATCCAATGTAATAGAAACATAGAATTTGACGGCAGACAAGAACCAGTGTCCATTTTCCTATCTGCTGTAAAACCTCAGGCCTTATTACACCTTTGTCTTTCTTTCGTATGTAGGATATCCTGATGTTTATCCCAAGCAGGGCCTTCTTAACAGCATCATAGGCCCCCGGGCAAAGCAGCGCACTGGGCCCTGCCAACTCTCCGCTACAAGTCGTAATTTTTCTCCTTCTACCGAGTTAGCGGGAGATTTGAATGTTGAGGCGGGTGATCGGAAAATTAGTGTTAAATTCTAGTCTGTGCAGAGATTAGTATGGGGCCCTTATGCTCGTGGGGCCCCCGGGCAACTGCCCAGCGTGCCCATGCGTTAAGACGGCACTGATCCCAAGCACATGTTAATTCCCGTACTGTATTAACCTCCACCATCTCAGTTTGGAGGCCACAAATCCCCCCGCTCTTTCTGTGAAGTACTTTCTCCCATTCCCACTCGGTCCTCCAGCTTCAGGGCACGAGCTCTTGTTTAGCGCTTCTGTTTCTGAAAGCATGCATCCCTCCTGTGCATTGTTCAAATCAGAACCTTAACCCCTCGGCTGCCAAAGAGGCCCGCCCGACTGCAAAGGGGCAGAATGCTGCTCGCTTGGCAGTGCACTTTATGGTAATAGTCAATATTGTTTTAAGCTTCTGGGACAACTGACAAAAACAATATTTTGCTGAATTTAATATTACACGGAGCACTTGTGGGAATATGGGCTGAGGCACATTAAAAACCTTTGAACTTGTATTTAATTTACTTGGAGCTTTTAATTTACTGTGAAGCTGAGGTTCATTAGTGCAGAACAACAGCTCCTAGCACTAGTTAATAAAGCTGCTGCCACAGACACAATAGAAGACATACATGTCATTTCAAAAAGATAGACACCCTTTTGGCATGCAAAGTAACATACTTGTTTCATGTATGTGGGTCTTACTTGTCGCTGCCATATATAAATGAACATTTTTTGGGGTAGTTCTTTAAAAACTTGAAAGGCTATTTACTAAGCGATAGTTAAAGAAGCCCACCATTTTTTTGATGTCTTTTTAACCCATTCAGTGGTACATTGGTTTACAAGTAAGCCCTGGTTTTGAAAGTAATTGATCTTCCAACCTGATGATGAATTCAGATGTTTCAACTTTCTCAGATTTTGTGAGTCAGTATTTCTAAGTTTATTTTTTATAGCACGTGACCGTGTAAAATGTAGTCAAGCAGGCATATAAAAAGCGGTATTTTAGTACTAAAATAAGATTTTTTTTGTTTCATAACATTTAAAGCCCACATTTAAAGCCCACAGGTTTTGGTCCTTAGAGGTTGACATCTATGTGAATTAATCTGATTTTATTAGCATTTATGGAGCAAGCTGCTTTGGCCCCTATAGTGCCCATATGAGTTATGACATCAACACGTTGCTAGTTTCTAGGTGGTGAGATCACATTCACTGCCTCCGGCGAGTGGTAAACCAGGTTAGAGAGGGTTCTACCTTTTCCTGTCCACGTGATTACTGCAGGACGCTGGCTCACATATCCAAAATGACTCTGGTACCATTCATTCAGCACCAAAACAGTATGGCATAGACTAAACGTTGTTCATTTGGTGATGATATTCTACGTTATAAAAATAAATGAGGTGGGATATTTTGTCCAATTTAACGCTGTATTCGCTAAGAATTATAAATGCATGATAACCATGCGCTAACCAATTCATTTGCATATGGCTTTTTGGCGAAAATGCAGACAAAACGTGGTAATCACTATGGCACATTCCTAAATAATGCCCAAAATCTATAAACAAATACAATACATGGCTACGATAGGCTAATGCAGTGTTTCCCAACTCCAGTCCTCATGTAACCCCAACAGGTCAGGTCTTAAGGATATCCCTGCTCCAGCACAGGTGGGTCAATCAGCGGCTCAGTCAAGACCTGACTTGTTGGGGTTCCCTGAGGACTGGAGTTGGGAAACACTGGCCTGATGTAATATAGATCTTAGGACCTAAGTAGCCTGATAGTCACCCCAGGGGTTAATTATTTTACAAAAGCACACAAGATCCATAACTGTTTTCAGGGTCAAACAAACCGCCCCCCCCCCCCCCCCCCTTGGTACTACTTCAATTTGGTAATCCAAAAGGCCCAACCATTAAAAAAAAAAAAAGGCCTAATCTAGAGCCTATGGTAATCTACCTCCATGCTATCTCACAACAAACCATCCTTTAACGTTGATTGAAGCTGTGTCCTCGCTTGCAGACTTATCTTCCTCTTTATTTCTTCACCTTTTCTTATTAACATGAGCGATTGTAACATGACCTCTCCACATCGACGACTGAGATGGTATGAGAGGCTGTGGCCATTTTATAGGGTCTGCCAATGTTGCATAACACATGTAAGGGAGTCACGGATAAAGCAACCAATTACATTGCTTGCTTTACCATGGTTCTGCTCCCTTAGTAACGTAGTCAGAAGTCTAAGGACGTTTTTTTACGATGTTGACTTGAATGGGACGGAAGGTGTCTTGTGAAGTAGCAGCACTTAATAAACATGGGACTATTTCAGCATTTGATAAAGAACAGATTGGACCATATTTACTAAGCAGTCTTCTGTCGTAAGACAACGTCAAACATTGGAAAACACCTAACAATTCAAGTCAATGGGCTGTAAGGTGTTTTCTAGTGCTAGAGGGTATCTTAAGGCAGAATAATTCTTAGTAAATATGGTCCATCATGTTTGTTTCGTGGTGTGCAGAACACAGTGATTTAACCCTTGTATTGTATGCTGGAAAGAGTAGAACGATTACTTTAAGGATGACCTACAGTATATGCAATCTGTTACAGTAGCCATTACAGGCTCCGTGGGTTCTGGTTCGGGCACCCTGGCCTTGCTTATCAATACCGTATATTAACGGTATTAAGCCGGTTTAGGCCGTGATTATACCCAAAGCGGCGGAGCGTGCGCCGCCAAAACAAATATCAGTTTTCCAATGAGCACGAACTAAGTGCGCGCGATCGAGGCGTGCGAATTTAGAGCCGATCTGTAAAATTGTTTTTCAGGAGCGATGGCCGCGCCACGCGAGCGGTTCAGCCAATGAGGTCAAAGCGCTCGCATGACGTCATGACCACGCCTCCCTGTTGCCTCCCTATGCATCCTGCCTGCAGTGCAGGTTTGGGGCGTGCGCACCGCCCTGAGGGAGCGTGTGCGCCCGGCCGCCGCCGGTTTAATCACGGCCTTATTGTTTTATCTGGTGTTTTCTGGGTCTGTAATAATTTTGGTATATGTGGTGGTGTATTACACCTCCCCACTTATCCCCCACCCTTTCCCTTTATCATTTTCGTGCCCAACTTACCCCAAAACCAATAAAATAAATTATGTGGGGAAAAAAAGAAAGTACTTCTCAGTAAAAAAAATGTAATTTAAAAAATGTTGCCCAGACTATTTTAGGCCCAGATGCACAAAAAGGTGCTCAGCTTTAGCGGGCCTTAGTCTCTTACCACCAGTGTGTTTATTCCATTGCCCCCGTTCTGTATGTCTCATAAATAACTTTATATCTCACCGTTTTAAAATACTTATTTAGAATTTAACCTATTTTAAATTCTACAAAATATAGATCGTATGAGTTCACTTGTGTTGCATCCCACATACTACTGTATGCACAGGCGTGCTGGTCCCTCTGATGCATTTAGTGCACAACAGCATGTGATGTGGATACTTGAAAGGGCCCTGTTATTAAAGGAAGCAAATCGATGGAAATTGTCACGTACAACTTGCATTAGCAGAAAGTGTGCAATTAAGTTTTGCCTCTAGCAATTTTACATATTGCCCAGATCGCATTCAAGTTGCTTCAAGTTTGCTTTCAATTCATGTTTCCCTTTATTGCTGAACATTCAAGGCAACTACAGCCATTTTGTCTATGGTATGTGAACTTTTTTTTTTTTTTTAAACACATGGAATAATGTATAATGTAAGAGGCGAAAAGGCCAAGGTTTTGGAGGTATTTATAAAACTGGTGAGCACATGAAAAATAGACTTTAGTGTCAAACACAATAAAATGTTGAGCAATTTTAATTGTAATGTTATGAAATGAACGTGTAAAACACTATGAAGTGTTTATAGCCAGGTGCCTGATGCAGAATGCAGATAATGTCAAACGGCACGTGTGAGGAATATTAACAAGTACATTGGGAAAACCATTCTGCATGAAAAGATCATAATACAGACATCATGTTTTGTGAACATATCATAAACTTTAAGAAAAATAAGTACTTTTCCATTGGAATGACATTTTTTGCTGCATTTTCTTCAAAATTAACATGTTACTCCCACTGTATTTTTTCCACTTGACTAATGATATGTAAAATCATTGTGCACAAATATAAATATATACATTTTTTTCCTCCTTTCTAACTGCATACACTAAACAGCCAGGTTTAACCAGGGCAAAAACCCTAGCGGGGCTATTTATCAAAATATCCGGCCTGCAAAACTAGCACAAAAATACTGCACCATATGTCAAAGAAAAAACTCCTATTGGTTTTATGGGGAATATTTTTCCTTGATAAATCTGGGGCAGTTTAGTTGCCCCAGTTTTGCAGCTGTTTCATCAATACCCCCACAGGGCCTTATCTATATGCCGAAGCAGCCGATTTCAGCCAAAACTTCCCATTCGGGTCCCGGACGGCTGCTTCAGCGTATATAGAATTTAGCCCTTAGTCTCTGCACCTCTTCCACTCACAATCCAAAGTGACACAATGTCAGTTCTCATTTGCATGTCCTTACCCAGAATCCCTAGCTGCCGTGGAAGCATTGTATGTAGAGCGACTCTGGGAAAAGGCATGTTCATGGACCTGCCTGAAACGTGAATATGCTCACGTGTGTTTTTTCATATTCGCTGCAGGGTTTGCGCCACTTTTTTACTCACTATAGCTTACTTTGTGCACCTCTTCCTAGAGTTATCTTTCTCTCTCTCTGTCACTGTCTCGCACTTCCTTTTGCTCTAATTGTCACTACCAGCACTTACCCCAGTTATTTGCATCCTATCTAGAGCAGGCATTAAAAAAAGTGTTTAATTTGAGTACAAAATGATTTGCATGGATTAGTGTTTACTAGGGGAATATACGTGTTCTCAATCCCACTTTATTTAGCCGAGTATGACAAATTACAATATACAAGAGACTCCCCTACGGTTATTAAATGCTCACCGTGCAGCTTTCTGGTGCATGTTTCTTAATCAGTGTGTCGGCTCACAGCCATGCCACAGGCTGTAATACTATATCTCCTCCAGTTTGCTCTACCTCCACGCCACAGGTTGCACGCCCTGTCTTGTGGGTTTAACTCGTGTGTGGCCCTCTGCCGTGGGTTTTCACAAGTATCTGCAGACCTCTGGACACCTTTATCCTTACCTCCTCATTAGCATGCTTCCCCTGTATGAGGCGCAATCTATGCTGCAGTTTAAATACTCTGAAGGTCAAAGATGTGGAGCCTGGGTTTGCCAGATGTCTCGTATATACGAGATTGTCCCTTATTTCATTGACTTGTACCATTGCCCCGGAAAGGTCTGTCGGGACGCATAATTGTCCCGTATTTTATCGACTTGGAGTGAAATTCCTGAATTTAAAATGACTGTAATTAAATCAGTCACAAAAACGTCATCGATTTCTTATTGTGTGTAATAGGCACTGTAAGAGGGAGGTGCAGACGTACACAGAAGGAGACAGTTTGGGGTTAAATTAAACTTGGCTTTATTGAGCCTGTCCCTTTAAACACTGTACAGCATACAAAAACAAAATTAAACGAAGCAACAAACACCTATCCCTGTGTAAGGGCTAACTTACTTCCCCAGTCCCTCTCTACAAGACTGGGAGGAAAAGCCCCTTACTAGCATATCACCTTAAAGCAGGTGGTCCTTCATGTCAGTCTCTGGAAGGTTCCTGGGTACTCTGTGTACATGAATATAGGTCTCTGGGTGTCTTGATCTCAGCAGAGCCTTTGTGCTCAAGACAATATTCATTCAGCTCCAAGCATTTGCAAATCATTTATCACTTATTATAATGTCAAATTTCATACTGGATTTCGGCGTCTCGTATTATAAAAACTTAAATGTGGCCACCCTAACTGTTGCTGCAAACAGATCCCGTTGTTTCATGCATGATGTCCCACGTGTCCTCTTTTATGGGAAGAAAAAATATGGTACCCTTTGATTTATACATATATTCTTACACAAAAACATGTGATCTGCGTAACCCAGTTCCTTGATTCTACTGTACCTATTGTAAAACCTCAAAATCACTATATCCTCTAGGTGTAGGCTCCTTTTATATCCCCACCACACAGAACAACAAGGTAAAGTAGAATCAGATGAAGACTTAATTCCAGTCTGTAGATGTCACATCCCTCACTTGGAAGGGAGAACCAATAAACACAGAGAATGGGATGAACGGGATTCTGGGAGCAGAAATAGCAACCGTAGAGATTGTCTGATAAATCAGCAATACTTACAAAGCAAGTGGTTTCTAAATCAGTAACTTAAAGCAGCAGTCCAAGCTGCTGCCCCCCTCCCTCTCCCCTTTAATATGTGCATCAATACAATCCACACAATGATAAGCAATTAGCTAAATTGCTGATCGGCTCATTCTCCTGTGATTGATCGGCGAAGATTCAGCTTGGGGGTTCACTAAATGGCTGCAGAGGAGTATTGACTCAGTATCTGTGACTTTGTAAATGGTTGCTATAGAAACAAAAAGGCGTGTTATATTATAACACAGTAAATGTCATTCAGAGTTGTTAAAAAAAATATCGTACTACAGAACTGATTTATTTAAAAAAACAAACACATGTATGATATTGCTTGGTCTGCAGCTTTAAACTAAGATTGATTTTGGCACAAATTAAGGTAGCACTTGTAATTAAATTCTCTTATGTAATGTGTATACCTAAAAGGCAGAAATGCACCTTCACGGTGCTCTAAGAATTAGCACTGTTTAGTCAATCTTGGCTTTTTGAAGAAACAGGAAAAAGTACACCGGTTTATATTAAAAAAAAACAACAAAAAAAACCAAGCGTGGGGATGAAAGGTATGCTTTCAACTTGGAGTTCTTTGGATCTATAGAAGAAGGAGTGGCTCAGTGAGTAAAGACACTGACTTTGGCACTAAGTTTGAACCTGGTTCAATTCCTGGTGTCGGCTCCTTGTGACCTTGGGCAAGTCACTTTATCTCCCTGTGCCTCAGGCACCAAAACATAGATTGTAAACTCTATGGGGCAGGGACTGTGTCTGCAAAATGTCTCTGTAACACGCTACGTAAAACTAGCAGCACTATACAAGAACATGTTATTATTATTGTTATTATTATCATTATTCTTCGTAAATACGATGTTACACCTCAAACTATAGAGGTGCTTTGCTCCGTTTGTGTCAGTGAGGGATCTGGAGATTAATTACTGGAGCATTTAGGTGAAGATTTGCTCAGCGCAGTATTATAATGGGATGTGTCAAGGTTACGCAACAGCTGAAGATTACAATATCAATGGGATGTAACTGGGGAGCACTTTATGCATCTCTCTGTAAGCATTTGATCCAAAAGAGAGCAGCGGCAAACTTAAGATACTCAATAACTTTCACATATTTGATAGAAAATACAAATTAGCACAAGAGAAAATGTCTGTATCACATCAAGGAGCAGATTTCTGTATATACCACCTCCATTCCAAATTATAACTAGTACAACACAAATATTTTACATATAGAACTTTATTAAACATTTCTTATATGAATAACTTTACATCTTGTAAAAATATAGGTCGATACACTTTATAAATATAAAAATGATGCATAAGTATCATATATGTTTGCATAATGTTATAAACGGAGTATGAGTTAATTTTATAAAAATTATATGGAATGCAATGTAAAATAGTGGAACAATAACAGTTTATAATGTTATTTAAAACACTTTCTGAGTTTAGAAGGCAGGCAAAGAGACTATTCATAGAATAGTCAAGTAAACAATCTTTTCAGCGTTAGAAATGGCTAATAAGATTTGTATTAAAAAGAATAAGAATACACGAAATGAAATGATTTTACATCTCAATTAAATCCTGCCACCAAACTCCAGATCAACAGTGTGATAATGATGGAGTCCAAGTTTTGCAAGTCTCTTAGCAACTTTGGGTAAAATGTGATAAAAGATCTGGATTATTATCACTATTGACCTGGAGTTAGTTGGCAGGTATATAAAACACATTCCACCCTAACCCCCAAGTGAGAATCCAAGCCCCATCGATTTAAATGTTGATGGAAAGCTATACCCTTTATTAAAATGTAGTCTCAAAATGTACTTCTACACAATAGCTCTGCAATGGGAAATTAAAGTTAAATTATTGTAATCTAATGGTTTTAAAAAAAGTATTGGTACTGTATCGGATTTTTTTTTTAAAAATCCACGTTTATTACATATTGGTGTTTGGATTTAGAAAGATTGAAATCATAATTGATGGTATAAAAACAGGGAGGAAGAGAAGTTTTCTCAAATAAAAAAATAAAGATTTTCTTTAAAAAAAAAAGTGGGATTGTAAATTTCTAAAAAAAAATAAAATAAAAAAATAGGGGTAATGTAGGGGTGTAAATAAAAAGTACCTTCACACTTCAACAACCGATTGTAATATCCTTATTTTCTTTGCAGCAGGCGGCCATCTTTGATTTGCCATGTTATTCATGGTAGTGGAAAACCAAAGTGCACTCAGACTAACTACTCTGGCTTCTGTTTCTTCCTGAACAGCAAATCCTGTACTTTTCCAGCTAAAACGGCAGCTTCCCTCTTAATTTCCCCAAGTAACCCTTATTCATATGACTAAAGTGACAAAAACCACTTGGGTTATCCTGGACAGTTGGAAGAAAAACTGAACGGCGTGTAAAAGGCTTTACTAAAAATTACCAAAACCGTGCACTCTTTTAAATATGGGATCATCGATCAGCCCCCTTACTTTATCTCCAATATATTGATGGCTCATACAGTATAAACCTGTTCTATTTGTGTTGGTTTTACTTACACATTTGCTGTGGCACCCAAAACATTTATCAGTAGTTACCTCTGTAACTGTTCTTCTAAAACCAGTTAGAAACCCAAATCAAATACTTAATCAGTGACCAAATTGACAATGATAAGAAGTGCTGTTGTGTGGGTTTTTATTATTGTGCCGTTCCAAAGTGCGGGGAAAGTTTCAGGCGAGGAGACGCCTGCTTGTGCAGCCAAGACAACATAGACAAACAAATTCTTCAAAGTGCAGGTCTCCTCTAGCACAGAGGCACAAAGTACATCTCTACTCACAAGTTCATAATGCAATTCTTAATTTAATGTGGCAGCCAAGAACACAGCCAAGAACAGAGGAGGAACGACGTTTCAGGTCCCATATGGACCTTTCATCAGGCCTGATGTTCCTGATGACCTTGTTCCTCCTCTGTTTTTGGCTGTCACATTAAATTAAGAATTGCATTACGAACTTGTGAGTAGAGATGTACTTTGTGCCTCTGTGCTAGAGGAGACCTGCATTTTGAAGAATTTGTTTGTTTTTTTAAATTAATGTGAACATGTGAGCATTTTTAAAATCAACGATACCATAAAATGTTTTCTTTCTTGTGTAACGCTGAGCGTTTACTCAACACTTTATATAGAAATTTTGCAGCCCATAAAGTCGCAGAACTAAAGAGCCTGAGGCATTACATTGCCACTGAGCTACCCTACATATTTTGTCTTCTCTGGGGGTGTTCCTGGCCCTTGTCTGGGGCAAGGTCTGGTAACATTGCAGCCTGGTGGACAGCCACTGATCTAAAACAGCGGTGCGCAAACTGGGAAGGCGTGGGACTTTATAAGGGGGGCGCGCGGGTGCAGAGCCCCCGCGCTTTCCCCCCAGACATGTAAATTAAATGCCGGGGGAGGCGCGCGGCCTCTGCTACTTCACTTACCTGCTCTCAGCCAGCTCTTCCCTGACGCGTCGCCATGACAACCCAGCGTCAAATGGCAAAGCGTCACGTGACGTCATACGACGCGTGGAGCCTGAGAGCAGGTAAGGAGGGAGGGCGTAGCTATGGGGGAGCAGAGACAAGGGGGGCGTGAACTTAAAAGTTTGTGCACCCCTGATCTAAAACATCAAGGGCCAGAAACAATATGGCCACCGGGGTCAAGCCTCACTCCAGCAGACATGGCAGCTTTCTATTGGTGACCCTGGTTGCCATGGTTGTAATCAGCCGCCATATTTGTATTTTCCTTTGTGTGAAAACCGGCGAACCACCAATAAGGTCTGGGGAACTCGGTTCAGGTAAGCTTAATGGGGAAAAAAATAGAGCGTAGCCTGGATTGCTGCTTTTAAGGGTGATTGACGTCTGAGAACAAAGAGGCTCTACACTCCCATTTTATACGAAGCAGTCTTGTTCTCTGCAGGAAAATATTTCATGTCCATCGAAATTAATAGAATTAAAATGTTCTCCAGTACAGCGAAGGCTTTTTAGATGAGGGCCTAAAGTGAACCAGGTACTGCAGCACGTGTAATAATAGGCTACGTGTAGCTGATCGAGATCTTTTGGGGGGGGGGGGAAAGATTCAAAAAGTATTCTTAAATATATATTTTAACGATCTCTATCTAATGTTTTTTTGGTTATAAGACCGTTTGTTAGGCCTCAAAGCCACAGGAAAATAGCTCTTCTGATTTTGTTCTTTGTTTTCAAAGTAATTATGAAGTCATCATTGCTCAGACAGATAAAGGTTGAAATCAGTGTTTCGGAGAAATGCAAATTCATTTTTCACACGATGGCACAATTACTTTAAAGCACCAATACCTTTTAAAGACCCCTCCAAAAAGTCCCTTCTAAGTGGGAAGCAGGGGGTCTCCACAGCTGAAATCAACACTGCTTCCCGCCTAATCAAGAAGAACACAGATCCCCAAGAGGTAAAGTTTTTTTTTAAGACTAATTCAATCTTTCTAAGGCAGCCAATTACATTAAACTGATTATTTGTGTTTTTTATTTCTTGACCGACTGTACTACAATGGGCAGCTATTCCAGGGCAAATATTGCACTAAAGATATTAAAGAGAAAAATCATATTGTTTCCAATAGAGATTTTTTTCATGACACATCAAGTTTACCCCCCCCCCCCCCCCCCGCAGGCCCTGTAGTGTTGGAACAAGAGTGCTGTTGTACGTTTCATTGTGTGCAGCTCCTATCATTTACATGTCTATTTTTAAACTGGTTAAGTATTCCGGACTTAAGTATTTCAACAATATTAATAAAAAAAAGTTATAGCAATAAATAGCACGGTCTGCTCACAGCCGTATATAAAACCTTTAGGGATTTTTTTTCACAGAATAAATACCACGGTTAGATTCACAGATAATATTTCATACACTTCAGATGCTCATTTCCTCATGTCAAATATTTACTTGTCCACTCTTTAAAAAAGAGCGGCTTTAGACGTTCCCAGCGGTCATTTCCTACACTTTGCCGTCAAAACATACTTAAACATCCCATTTACGTTGTCGCTGTTCCCAGACTTCCATTTCCATTGTCATCTTCTTGCCATTATCCAACGGCAAATGTCACACATCCTCTTCCTTTCTGAAAATAAAACGCAGCAAACACTGACATTAGAAAACATTCGACTCAATCGGTGTACCCCGGAAGCCTTTGCCCCCCACTAGGCCGGCTCATTTGTTTTGCGCATAACGTGCCTTTTGATTATTACTTTAAATGGGAGATGGGGGTTTCTTTGATACTTCTGGTGCATTTCACCAGAAATGCGCCAGACTGGCCTCGGTTTTAGGAGAGTATCAGATGCTGTATAGGGACATTAAAAGCACTGTTTTTATTTGAAAAATCCGATGCTTCGCTCAGGAGATATAAGCATTTAAAATATGAAAGGAGCAATCCATGTAATATCCTACATGTGTTTTTAATAAATCAGTTCTGAAGTTGTAGATAATACTTACTGCATTTTATTTACATTTTTTATTACTCAACTGTTAATGCCATTTTTTATGAGTTTTAATATACTGAGCATCCTTTGGTTTCTGTAGCAGGCTTTAGCCCACCTCCCCAGCAGTGCAAGATCTTTTCAACACTTTCCTGTTTGTGATCATTTGTTGCCAATATTCCCAGCAGTTTGAGTTGCAAACTGCAACAGTAGATAATGTTACCTTAGTAATATAAGGATACAGTGTAGCTGCTGAGTTACATCTATAAACTTCTGGGGGAAAGCAGCTTTAAGTATTTTTTCTTTACCTGAACCAGGGGGTCCCCCAAAGCTAAACCATGGCATTTACAGCTCCAGGGACCTCCCAGACAGCTGACATTATTATTTGTTTTACTTTTGCCAGTACTTACAAGGAAAAACAAAGTTGCCTGCGGCGTCACCCAATCTGAAGCGGTAATGTCATCTCACAATAATGTCTACCGCAATAGCAGCTTAAAGTTACGCTGCCCAAAAGAAAGCCGTTACTTCATCCCTTGCGGCTTTCTAATGGCCCGTGTGACCAGGGTTTTTAAACCTGCAGAGCTGCTACTGGCACACCGTACGGAGGTAAGTATCTCAGGGGGCAGGGGGACCCCTGAGCTAAAATGAATGGGGTTCAGTTTTGGAGACTCTGCTTCTCACCTATTAAAAAAAACCACATGTTCTGCTCCCTTAAAGCTGCAGTCCATGCCAGTTTTCTATTGATGTATTTTTCCCTTTAATATGTGCATCAATACAATCCACACAACAATAAGTAATTAGCTACATTGCCGATCGATCGGTGAAGATTTGGCTCTGGGGTTCACTAAACGGCTGCACAGGAGTATTGACTCAGTATCTGTGACTTTGTAAACCGTCGCTATAGAAACAAAAAAGGCTGGTTACATTATAATACATTAAAAATGTAATTCAGAGTTGTTTAAAAAAAAATGATACAAGTATTTTCTCATAGTACAGAACTGATTTACTAAAAAAAATAAAAAAAAACACATGTAGGATGTTGCTTGGTCTGCAGCTTTAAGTAATTTACCCCTTTGATATAAAATCTTGTGTGCTCCAAATGAATGTTCTTCGCTGACTGCATGGAACTCCAGTTTGGAACGGCGTCTGCTCTGCTAATATCTGTTACATGCAGAATGCCGGGACACACCTGTGTATTTACTTTAACCATCTGACATCATGACGTAAGTAAAGGCAATTGGTGTTTCCGAATGACACGACAGGAAATGTACACATTTTTAACTGTGCAACATCATGTAAATCACAAACGCCATCTTTAGTCTCTGAACAAATAAGCAGCATTTACCTGTTTAAAAGATATACGCTGGACCAGGCATTTTCTCGCTTCGCATTTTGTCCCAGTACAATCATTGAATTCCTTTCTTTTCTCTGTATGTCCCTGGAAACAATATCGGGCCTAGAGACATAAAAACTAATATTGAACATAATGATACTGTGATTAATAACCCTCATATCATAACGAGGGCCTTAGCACAACTAATAGGTATCTAATAATTCATATTCTAATTGTTATGTATTCCACGCTAGCTAATTAAGCATGGGAGGAGCGGCCATGACGGGGGGAGAGGCGCGGGCCTGACGCCTGCGCAGCACCAAGCACAGCACACTTCTATTGGGCCACACGATCTGCCCTGCCATTGGCTGCCCGCACACCACGTGTCTTCCTTGCCAGCAGACGCATCATCGTGCTTTGCGTGCCCACATGGCCACTGGGGCCTGCCCCATAGAGGGCTGTTCTGTGGTGTGTGGCGCGCGCACCACAGCGGCCTCTGGGGACCTGGTCTAAGTGAGGGAAGTGACATCATAAAACTGTAATTAAAGGTTATTCTATCTGCCATGTTGTTCTATCCCAGACAATTAGGGTATTTATCTTGGTTACAAACGTACAAGGATATTTAGGAAGGGCCTTTAAGAATGTGAAGTGATTTCATTTAAAAAAAAGTAACCAAAGCAATTGTCTTTAAGTAGAGGGTACTCCATGTTTCACATAAATAATAGGGTATGTTTGGTGATTCATTGTAAGGTGATTCAACGGTCTGGGGTCAAAGAACATTCTGGATTATTTTCTTCTTCATAAAAGCATGTTGAAACAAAGTTAAAGGAAATGCAGTTGACATATTTTAAGTTGTGTGTTCTTTAGCTCAACACAATGGAAGGAAGTTCACCCTTTGCAAAGCTTTTTTTTTTCTATTCCAGGTGTAAAGTTAACCTTAGGAATTCTGTTTAGAACAAAATGCTTATTTTTTGGGACTTTTTCTTCTATAAAAAATATATTCAAAGGATGTCACACTGCACCACGAATATTTCCTCACAACTAATAAAGTAATTACAATCTGATGTAAAGAAATGCAAAATGTGAATAAACGGTTCTGAAAAAATATAGATTAAAAATGTTTTTTTTTTTTTTTTTTTTTTTTAAAGATGCTAATGTTTGAAACAACATTACGTGGTAGAAGTCCACGTAGAGTTCTAAAAATACCAAATTTTATCATTCAGACTGTACCTTCTACAAACATATTTTATAACGCACCCTCGTATTCCCTTCGGTGCCAGAAGTATTGCAAATATCAAAGTCTCTGTTGGATAGAATGATCACCGGATATACTGTATCACAGAAGAAAAAGCCTTAGTTCCCTTACAACCTCTGGAAAACCAAACAGTCTGCGCATGGACTAAAATAGAAATCATTTGCTATTGCTGGCAGAGGATTTGAAGGAAAATAAATATTTTACACCCTGAAGCAGACATCCCCAAAAATTTTTTTTTAAATAAGCACCTGCTCATTTGCATGTCATTACCCAGAATCCCTGGCTGGAGTGGAAGCACTGTATGCAAAGAGATAATGGTGAAAAACAGGGTTGCAGACCCGCCTGAGACGTGTGAATGTGCTCGGAGATTTTAATTTACATATAAAATAATAAAAATACTTTTAATTCACTTCTGTCTCCGAACTATTTGCATTTAATTAATCTTGGCTAAGAGAATGGGGACTGTTTTTTTTTTTTTTAATAACAAAAAAGATTGTTCTCAATTACCTGTATAACTGAGGGCACGACCTCTTCAGTGCTGCTGATGATAATCCCAATTTGTTGGGATTTTTTATTTTGGTTTTCTTCAGCAGGTCCCTGACACGTCCCCACGGATGCATGTCAAGCTAAACAGAACAAAAGGACAGGTTTTATTTAACCGCGCACATAGTAAAGGGACATCGCATCCATTTTATGCAAGTAACATGTTATTCCAAAGACACCGTGGGCTCCATTCACCCGCCACAATCGGTGTTTAGCACGCAGTAACATTTCTATAGTTTATTATTTATTTAACTTTTTAGTCTACAATAGCATTCGGCGACCCACGTTTTTCCGGGCCGCACAGAGGATATTCAGCATAAGAATTTATTCAGAGCTGAAAAGCAAACACTGGGATTAGGTACGGTTGCGAAATAATGCAAGAATGTCTAATCTTGTAATATGTCAAATCCAAGTCAACACACTTCTAATGCCATCTGCCCTGGACTGGCACCAGATCACTGCTGTCCGACGGGTTCACTTTTTAAATGGTGGGTTTTAGTGGCCATTTAGGGGGGGGGGGTCTGTTACCCTGGAATATACTGTTGTACAACTGGCTACACTCCAAATAAAATACATGTTCGTATGCAAGGTAATATCTATGAGTGTAAAAGAAAGTGTAAATATTAATAAAATAACCAAGTTAAAGTAGCAGTCCCCCCTTGCAAATGTAATTATTTGTCACCAACAAATACCTGTGAAATAAACATTTAACATTTTTGTTAGTTTGTGCAGAGAAAAATCTAGAAGTATGTGACCAATAGAAAATCACAGCGTCATCAACCCGATGACATTGCAGCTTTCTATTGGCCCACCTGAATGAGGCTGAACCCTGGTGGCCATTTTGTTAGATTTAGATTCTACTTTTGCAGCACGTGGCAGGCCCCCAGTGCTAGGAGCATTGTGGTTGCAGAACTTGTCAGCTGCTTCAAACCAGACCACATAATGGACTACGTGTCTTCTACTGTGAGCCGTCATGGTCTGTGTTCTGCATCTCTCTGCTGTCCAGGGCGTTTCAGAAACAGCCGGAGGGAGCATGATTTCAATGGGTTTTTGCATGGAGACTGAATGCCTTTAATGTTGTTGTATCACCAATGTAGACATCTATACCGTTAGAACATCTAGTTACTGATGTTGCTGGCCCCCTGTGGCAATGAAGGGTTAGTGAGCAGTGGTTCCCAAATTACTCTGATACCGGGAACAAGCAAACACTACCGGAGTAGATTTGCTGTAATGTCACTGCCTATGCAGCAGAAGAACTCTGTTAAGAGTCCTAGGGGGTTATTCATTAAACTGTGATCGTGTCGATTGGGGCACAATCTCATGGGAACTCCCATTAATGGAAGTCTCTGATCGTGTGATAGTACCCCGATCGGCACTATCACAATTTAATGAATAACCTCCTTAGTTAACCTATGACATTCAGCAAGTCACTTTAACTCGCTGTGCCCTCCGAATGTAAGCTATTCAGAGCAGGGACTCATCATGTCTGCCATATCCTATATACAGTGGCAAGGAAACGGTTGTGAGACAAAATGATGATTACGGAAATTCTATGGTTTTTCCATGATTACCTTCTTGAATCAAAACCATTTTTTTCTTAAATATCCAATAGGGTTTATATTAACCACTTCTGTGTCTTTTGAAACAACGATTTATGAATTAGACAAACAATGAGTAATTAAGGATCAGGGTATGTGCAAAAAGTAAGTTAAACCCCCGGTTTTATCAGCTAAATTAAAGAGGATAATTAGAATCAGAGGTTAAAATAATTAGGTATATCTTCAGGGGCAGGGCTCGACAAATGCACTCGCCCGTGGCGAGTTGATTTTAGCAGCTGGCGAGGCGGTAGAAGAGGAGGACTGAAAGCCACGGAAGCGGACTGGCTCCGGAGGAAGACAGCTGGCAGTGGTAGAAGAGGACCGAGGACCAACATGTCAGTGGAGCAGGGCAGCAGAGGCGTTTGGCAGCGGGTGGTGGAAGCAGTAGGAGAAGAGCATTGACACCATGTGAGCGGAGTAGGAGGACGGTCAGGGAGGAGCTACACTGTAGCAACGGCAGACACCGGAAGTCAGTAAAGACTTCTAGGTCGGAGCGCTTGGGCGCGCTCCTACCTGGCTGTTCTCCAGTGCTGGAGGAAATTCAAGACCACAATCACTACCAAAAGCGGTCGTCCTACCAAAATCTCTCCAAGAGCAAACAAGCAAATCATCCAGGAAGTCACAAAGGACCCCAGAGTAACATCCAAGGATCTGAAAGCCACTCTCACCTTGGCTAATGTGAGTGTTTATGACTCAACTATAAGAAAAAGACTGAAAAAGAATGGTGTTCATGGAAGGATAGCAAGGAGGAAACCATTGCTCTCTAAAAAGAACATTGCTGCCCATCCGAAGTTTGCCAAAGAACACATAGATGATCCACAAGACTTCTGGAACAATGTTATCTGGACAGGCGAGTCAAAAGGTAGAACTTTTTGACAACAATGAGAAACGTTATGTTTGGCGAAAACCAAGCCCTGCGTTCGAACAGAAGAACCTCATTTCAACCATCAAGCATGGTGGTGGGTGTGATGGTTTGGGGCTGCTTTGCTGCCTCAGGACCTGGACGGCTTGCCAGCATTGACACAGCCATGAATTCTGCATTTTATCAGAAGATTCTAGAGAAGAAGGTCATCCATCGGGGAACTGAACCCGAAATGAAAGTGGGTCATGCAGCAAGACAATGATCCTAAACATATAAGCAGATCTAAAAAAAGAATGGCTGCAGATGAAGACATTTTGCATTCTAGAATGACCAAGTCAAAGTCCGGACCTAAACCCCATCAAAATGTTGTAACAGAACCTGAAGCTAGCTGTCCATGCAAGGAAGCCCTCAAATGTCATTGATTTGAAGCTGTTCTGTAAGGAGGAATGGACCAAAATTCCTCAAAACCGATGTAAGAGACTGACCAGCAGTTACAGGAAAAGCTTAGTTGAAATTATCGCAGCTCAAAAGGGTCACACATGGATATTGAATGTGGAATCATTTGTGGATAAATAAATGCGGAAAAAGTATCATATTTTTGTGTCATTTGTTTGATCAGGTTATCTTTATTTATTAGGACTTAGAATAAGATCTAATAACATTTTAGGTTTGAAAAATGGAAAATAAGTGAAAATCCTAAGGGGTTCACAAACGTTTTCTCGCCGCTGTTTATGGCTGCATACATTACAAGAAACACCAATACATTATTATTATTATGAATAATAATAATAATAATAATAATAATAAATTTATTTCAGCATTCGGAGCAATTCTAAATGCAGACAGAAAACGTTACCTGAATACAGGCACCCACATGAATCAGAGAGATCAATGAAAAACACCCGTCGAGAAATGCTATTTCAAAGTTTATTTTCCCAGCTGTAAGTTTTACATTTAGGAGCAGAGTCCAAACTCCAGATGTGATTATATCTTGGTCAGATCACTATTACAGACATTATTCCCTTAGCCAATTTACATTAACTTCATCAAATACTCACATGCTCTTTCTGCTCGAATATAAAATTTTGCTGACACAATTAGTTGTATCCTGAAGCTTTGAGGCCCCTATTCAATATAGTGTGAAGACCTCTTCCCCATGCTGGAGAAAAGGTCATCCAAATGAATGGGATTAAAGTCATCTCTGGCACAGGGTAGATGTTTTCACAGCAAAATAAACATGTGCCCTTCAGTAGGAGTTTCCCGACCTGTTAGTTTATTAAATAACCCCTTTAGAATCACATTTTTGGTGGCTAATTCCATATAACATCAGAATCCCAGAACTGGCATTAGGGTTTGAATAATCTTCTCCCATTCCTACTGTATTTCAGGGGCCTTAGACTTAAACCATGTTGATAAGATTCTGGGAAATAGTGCAAAATGTGGCCCCCCAAAAAACTGCACTAAGGACAATACCTACCCAATGAATTTCATGTTTTCTTCCATCTATCTGATCAATTTGCACCAGTTTTGTCCCATTTCCAGCCTTTAATAGCTCTCATTAAACATGATCCCAAATGAATATCCATTGCTGGTAACAACCAATAAATAACGGGCAACAGTATTGTAAAACATGCAAAGCATTAAAGCATAGAGTACATTACCATCTAAAGCAGCAATCCCCCCACCAAATGATTTTTGTCTAGTGGTACTTGGACTAAGGGGGTTGTGTTGTGTGTGTGTGTGTGTGGGGAGGGGGGGGGGGCAGTGGGTCTTATATGTCTCTCTGAGCTGATCTGTGGTGTCCCGGATTCTCGAGTGGCAAGTTTGAAATATTTTTAGTTGCTTTGAGAAAACTACAAAAACAACTATGAACATGGCCACCCATAGAAAGCTGCAATGTCATCTCACAATGATGTTGTGGCTTCCTATTGGCTGCAGGGGTGAGCCCTGACTCCATGGCCATTTTGTGTCTAACACACCATTATCACCCAGCACACAGCACTTCCACTGCAACAAGGGATTCTGGGAAATGACATGCAAATGAGCACCCACTGCGTATATCAAATAAAAAGATCACTTGTGAGCACATTCACATGTCTTAGGCAGGTCTGCAACCCTGCCTTTCACCATTATACCCAGCATACAGTGATTCCACTGCAGCAAGGGATTCTGGGAAATGACATGCAAATGAGCACACCGTGTCACCTGTTGTCTGTAAATCCATTGTTACATGAAGCCCATATGGTGGAGGTTTCTTGTTGTCTTTTTCACCCACCATAACTTAAAACGTGATGATATATATATATATATGGGCTCCATGTGAATGGATATTCCAGGCAAAAGGTGACACATTGTGTGCTCATTTGCATGTCATCTCCCAGAATCCCTTGCTGCAGTGGGAGCACTGTATGCGAGGTGATAATGGTTGAAAGGCAGGGTTGCAGACCTGTCTAAGACATGTGAATGTGCTCACAAGTGATATTCTTTATATATATATATATATCTACTATATATTTCTGAAAGCACTGTATGTCTGCGTCCCTAGCGGCAATCTCATTGGTCCCTTGGCCCGCCCGCCCCCGCACACCTCTCATTGGGCGCACACATACTCACACCACCCCCTTGGCCCGCCCCCACACCTCTCATTGGCCTGAGGCGGAGTGACGGGCCAAAGGTCCAAAAAAAAAAAAAAACACACACACCTCTGTCCTCTCCCCCCCCCTAACACACTCACCTCCCTCCCGCTCCACTCCCTCCCCGGCGGGGGACACACGCCCACCTAAGACGCGCCCGGAAGCTGCTCCACTCCCTCCCGCTCCACTCCCGCACTCACCTCCCGCTCCCTCCCGCACTCACCTCCCTCCCGCTCCACTCCCGCACTCACCTCCCTCCCGCTCCACTCCCGCACTCACCTCCCTCCCGCTCCACACCACTCCCTCCCGCTACACACCACTCCCTCCCGCTCCACTCCCGCACTCACCTCCCGCTCCCTCCTGCTCCACTCCCTCCCGATCCACTCCCGCACTCACCTCCCGCTCCACTCACCTCCCTCCCACTACACACAACTCCCTCCCGCTACACACCACTCCCTCCCGCTCCACTCCCGCACTCACCTCCCTCCCACTCCACTCCCTCCCGCTCCACTCACCTCCCTCCCGCTACACACCACTCCCTCCCGCTACACACCACTCCCTCCCGCTACACACCACTCCCTCCCGCTCCATTCCCTCCCCGGCGGGGGAACAGGCAGGCTGCCACATGGCGCGTAAGATGGCGGATTGCTCCATGCTCCATTCCCTCCCGCTCCACTCCCTCCCGCTCCATTCCCCCGCGCTCCATTCACCTCCCTCCCGCTCCACTCACCTCCCTCCCGCTCCACTCCCTCCCCGGCGGGGGAAAAGGCTGCCACGCGGCGCGTAAGATGGCGGACCCCCTTCCTCCCTCTCGGCGCTGAGTGAGAAGATGGCGGCGGCCGGAAGTACAGGTAGGTGTCGCGTGTGTCGCTCCCCCACCTCCCCCCCACCTGCGGCGACCCCCCACCTCCCCCCCACCTGCAGCGCCACACGGAACTGAGAAAGGGCGCATCACGGGACTGAGACGTGTGTGTGTGTGACTTTGTGTGTGTGTGTGTGTCACTGTGTATGTGCGACACTGCCCCCCCTCCTGTCCACTGTCCCCCCTCCTGTCCACTGCCCCCCCTCCTGTCCACTGTCCCCCCCTCCTGTCCACTGTCCCCCCCTCCTGTCCACTGCCCCCCCCTCCTGTCCACTGCCCCCCCCTCTCCTGTCCACTGCCCCCCCTCTCCTGTCCACTGCCCCCCCTCCTGTCCACTGCCCCCCCATCCTGTCCACTGCCCCCCCCTCCTGTCCACTGCCCCCCCCCTCCTGTCCACTGCCCCCCCCCCTCCTGTCCACTGCCCCCCCCTCCTGTCCACTGCCATCCCCCCTCTATGGCTCAACATCCCCGAGGAGCAGGAGGAGGGCGGCAGGGAGTTAATACCTCCTTTGTGCCACCGGGAGTCGGCAGAGGCCACAAGGGGGGACAGAACCAGTGGCAGCCCAAGGAGCGCGCCATGCTGCCAGGTGAGGAAATGCAGGGGGAGGAATCCATGCCTTTGACGCCCCCCCCCCTGCATTTGATGCCCCCCCCCCTGCCTTTGACGCCCCCCCCGCCTTTGATGCCCCCGACCGCCTTTGACGCCCCCCCCCTGCCTTTGACGACCCTCCCCCTGCTTTTGACGACCCTGCCTTTGACGCGCCCCCCCCCCTGCCTTTGACGCCCCCTGCCTTATACAGACATACACACAACTCTCCTCCTCCCCATCACACTCCCCTCCCCGGCGCTCACTCCCCCTGCCTTTCACGCCCCGCCTCCGGCCAACGCCGAGTATACACACACACACACACACACTGACTGACACACGTACTGACGCACGCACACAACCCCTGGCAGCCACACGCACACATCCCCTGACAGCCACATGCACACACACCCTGACGCACGCACACACACTGACTGACACACACACTTACTGACACACGCACGCACACACGCACACTAACTGACACGCACACACACACACACACTCACTGACACACACTGACTGACGCGCACACACACACACACACACACACTGACTGACGCGCACACTGACTGACACACACACTGACTGACACACACATTGACTGACACACACACTGACTGACACACACACTGACTGACTGACACACACACACACACACACACACACTGACTGACACACACACACACACACACTGACACACACACACTGACACACACACACACACACACACACACTGACTGACACACACACATACTGACTCACACACACACACTGACTCACACACACACACTGACTCACACACACACACTGACTCACACACACACTGACTGACTGACACACACACTGACTGACACACACACTGACTGACGCGCGCGCACACACTAACTGACTGACACACACACTGACTGACACACACACACTGACTGCGCACACACACACCGACTGACACACACACACCGACTGACACGCGCGCACACACCCCCACACACACTGACTGACGCACGCACGCACACACACTGACTGACGCACGCACACACACACACTGACTGAGGCACACACGCACACACTGACTGTGTGTGCGTCAGTCACTCAGTCTGTGTGTGTTTGTGTTTCTGCGTCAGACTCACTGACGCGCGCGCGCACACACACTGCATGAAGCTGTAAAGGAGGGAGGGGGGAGACTGGATTGATGTGAATGGGGAACAAACAGAGAGAGGGGGGAAGAGAGAGAGAGGAGCGGGAACATTACATCCCGGGCAACGCCGGGTCTCTCAGCTAGTATATATATATTTGCACAAGAGGATTGCTATAAATATATATTTAATGTATATACTGTATGAATGCGTGTATTGCTGTTACAATGGTAATGAGCTGCCACCTGGAATAGATAACATTAATATACAAGGAGTAAAGACAATGGAACAATCAACTAGGCATGGGCAGGATATTGCCCGCCTTAACCTTCTGTGACAAATGTAGCCTGTATACCCCACACCCTGTTGTAAACAAGTCTTTTTTGTTCCTCTCCCAGAACATCAACCACCACCTGTGTTTTGTAATTAAAAGTAAACCCCCAGGGATAAATAGATGCACATTCCTATCAGAGATCACTCCTGGGAAAAACTCTGACCTGTCAACCAAAATATTACAGTATAAAATAGATTAGGCACATCAATAGGAATTCTAAGCCATCCAATTAGGACAATTAATATTAGGGGACACACACTTTAGTTAGCTCGGATATATTTTCACAACCAATCAGAAAGCTCCTACAAGTTGTGAAATGGGCAGAAAAACACATGTCAGTAGGGCAAAGTCAGTCAGAGGGGAGAGAGAGGAAAAAGGAGTAACATAAGGGAACAGACAGTCCTGGAGGAATTCCAATATACCTCACTTCAGGTCATTATGATCATGAATTTTGTGCATTTATAAAAACACAGATATTTACATAAAAATTTACATCAATGCATTTTTTCGTTAGGATGAATTTGATCGTTTTGTTTTATTAGGCCTGTAATAAGTACTGCGACCGACAGCGGAGGTCGGGGAGGGTGCGGGAAGGACTGCGGGCGGGAGCTGAGGTTCCGTAGGCGCTGGGAAGGTTGCAATGGCGTTACTGGTGGCTCCCTTTGAAGGGTGACGCCATCTTAGAGGCCATTGCGCATGCGCGAGACAGTGCACAAATGGCGGCCAATAGGAAGAGGCTCCGAGCAGGGACTACATAGCCCATGTGCATCGGGGACAAAGTCACATAGCGCGTATCAGCCAATAGGGCTCCTGGATCCTCCTGCACTGCAGATAAGATAATTTTTGCGCGCTGCAATCCATGCCAGTCGGAGCTGGGACAAGGACAGGGTAAGAGGTGGCCATGTCTGTGTCTGTGGTACCTGCACTAGGCCAGAGACCCCCTTGTTAGGTCCCAGATAGGCCCCGACTCCCAAATAGCTTGTGGCTGCTATAGGGACTTGCCCCTCAGATAGGGACAATGCTCTGCTTAGCAACATTAGTGTCAGGGACACAGTGAGACGCCGCACGGTGACTGCAGCCTGTGGTCCAGAACCGGACCACCCTCTATGGAAAGAGACATTGTATGGTGGTATTCTCCAAGTGGGACCCACCCAACGTAGAGGCGGAGGCTTCGCGGAGGACCATCTTGAATCCATGGATCCCATCTACAGCATCTGCACGCCCAGGTGGGGACACACCCAGCAGGTACCTAACTCTGCAAGTGCACCATCAAACACTATAGTGGGCAGCGCTGTACCCCACATTGGGTGGGGCATTGACTTTGTGGACATCGGGTTGGTTGGGTGCCCATGGGCCCCTAGGTACTGTGGGGACGGTGACTCCAGTGGAAGGTACGGCCGTGCATGGCCTGGTGGGTGGGCTGTATATTATAATCCTTTGCACATAGTAAAACTGTTTCGTTATACCACGTGTGTATTTCTTATGTGTCCTCGAAGGGGTCATTCTACACAATAGAATCCCGTACAGGTGGAGGCGCTACTGAGCATCACTCAGGTGCACTCCAGGTTCCCAGCAGCGGAGGCTCAGATCTCCTGGGCACCAGCAGGTATTGCACCGCATTCACACAACGTAGCCACACATCTCCCAGGGGGTGGGGGAAAGTGCGCTACACATGTGTAAATGTGTGTTCAGTATTAGGTATACATATTTACACATCTAGTTCCTTGGGTAATAGTTTTGCTAGTATTATTTTGTTAATTCTTCTAAACCAGAGATACTTACATATATGGATACGTGATAAATGCATGTATACTTCTATTTCTGGATAAGGCTAAACATTATCGGTAACACACACATATATATATTTCCTTAATTCTAAGACGCACCATTGATTTAATAACAGCCTTTCGGGGAAAAAGAGAAACACTACATTAAATGTCCAGAAAAAATGACAACTTAAATGAAGGCACCTTCAGCCTGTCATATGGCAACTGCAACCTCATGCCCTGCACTAGAGGCGGCACGCCAGGGTTGGCAGCATCGCGATCTAAAAACGTCATTGCACAACATAGGAGATCACGTGATCCTCAGTTGACTCACATTAGCGGCCATATTGGTACAGGAACCATTCAGTTACAAATACCCATTTTTCAATGTTTGCCAGCACGTATAAAGCTGCTATTCCAGATTGGGGGAGGAGGAGAAGGGATATGTCTTCACCTCTTATGGAAGGAAACTTATTAGGGGCTTTATAATAATATAACATTTTTACATATACTTCAGTTCAAATGACCAACTACGTCACAACTTATTCCTCTTCCTAGTAACTGGCAAGTTTCTTTTGACATTGATTGTAAAACGCATCCCGATTCCAGAAACGTAAAAATGTAAAAAAAAGTGCGGCTTAGAATCAAGAAAATACAGTGTGTGTGTATATATATATATATATATATATATATATATATATATATATATATATATATATATATATACACACACACACACACACACACACACACACACACACACACACACACACACACACACACACACATATATATATATATATATACACACACACATATATATATATATATATACACACACACATATATATATATATATATACAGTGGTTGACAAATCACCAAAAAATCTACTCGCCACACAAAAAAATCTACTCGCCACCCAGTACCAAACGTGTGCTGCTTGGGCCAATATTTACTCGCCCGGGGGTTAAATCCACTCGCCCGGGGCGAGCAAATGTATAGGTTTGTCGAACACTGTATATATATATATACATACATACATAAATACATACATACACATATATATCTCATGCTGAGCAGTAATTCCTGTTAAGTGGGCAGGTCTGCCAGTAGTCATCATGGAGGGTTGCCCTCAAACCCTGTGATGTGTCATATGTAGCAAAGGAAGTGACAGCATGCTTTGTGTCCACTGTTAGTGACACAGAGGTGGGTATTTCTGGAGCCTATATATTGCACAGCACTCCCAAAAGTTAGTGTCTAAGGTTCTAGTGGTTCAACCTGAGCGGTTCAGAGTTGGAGTTCAAGGTGTTCATCCTAAGGTCTGCAGCAGTTCAAGTCTGTCTGTCAGAGTGGCAAAGGGACAATCTATTACACACTGTGTCCAGGGCTCTGGCACAGCTGGGGGTCTCCCTTAGGGGAGAGGTGGAAAGACCACTTGATTAAAGAGTCAGGAGGAATCTTCTGAATGGAGTGCCACTACAAGATGTGTGGCTAAGTGTTGGGCGCTGTGATGGGCAGTCTGCCACAAGACATGCTAATAAAGATGCCCATAAAAAGACCCTTCTTGCCTGTGAGTGGAGTTACTCAGGGAGAAGGTGCACCCAGGAGTTCCCATTCAGAAACTCCTCCCTGCCATCGTGGGGATCTGGATGGGATGGAGGCGCTGTACCAAATGTGAGTAGGACTCAGCACACTACCTCAGACACCTGTCATGGTGGAATCCCAAATACCAACAAGCGGGAGACTCAGGAGTCCTGTGAGCCAGCAGGTGCACCACACTACACCGACATGTAACTGGGGCAGTTTCTCACATAGGGGTCAGGATCAGAAGGGCCCTGAGGTAAACACTGTTACATACACATATATTATATATATATATATATATATATATATATAAAAATAAATAGATGATACCGTTCTGTGGCTAACGAAATGCTTTTATTTGTGCGAGCTTTCGAGATACACTGATCTCTTCTTCCGGCGATGTTACAATGAATGAAGCATGGATTACTTAAAAACAGTGTCTCTTGGAGTGTTATCTGTGCTGTTCCTTCCCCCGGTGTGGATGTGTTTTATGGCTAGAGGTGTCAAAGGGTAACTGAAGGCAAGTGAAGAAAGAGTGTGTATGTGTATCAGTGTGAATAAAAATGAATGGAGAGCCCACAGTATAAACAGTGCTCTACACAAGGTGTGTGTGGAGTGAGAGGGATATAAATGGTGTGGGTGGGTGTGGAAATGTGAGAGTTTGTAGCACAACATGCAAATGTAAATACAACTGTATGCTCATCTGCATGTCTTAGGCAGGACTGCAACCCCACCTTTCACCATTATAACCCAGCACACAGCACTTCCACTGCAGCAAGGGATTCTGGGGAATGACATGCAAATGAGCACACAGTGCCACTTTTTGCTTCAAAAACCATTTTTAACATGGTTCCCTATATATATATATATATATATATATATATATATATATATATATATATATGTTAAAAATCATTGTTTTCTTAATCTCTAGCATCTGAGGTTACCATGGTAAACTTTATTCTACACTGGGCTCCGGGAGACATCTATTTTGAATTCCCGGACACTTAACATTTCAACTGTTCATATCTCCTAAACTAACGATCAGATTAAAAAATAAAAACATCCCCTGAACGGGCACAACGAGAACTATTAAAGAATAGCACAGACTGCTTTAAAAATGTATGTAAAATGTGATTACTGACGGCTATTTAAATAGCATTCCGTTTACCTTTTTCATTTCTTGGTCCTGTTGCGGTAAAGCTTCGCTGTAATTCCTCTCACACACGGTCCTTTGCTCTCCTTCTTCATATATAATTTTATTGAACGGTTTCCTAAATCCCAAAATTGAAGGACTGTTTTTTCCATCGGTCTGTGCACTAGGTCCTACAGTGAGGAACATTTATTTTAGAAACACTTGTACAGACATTATAATGGTTGAAACATAGACATGTATAATTACACTTAGGTACCCTAATGCTATAAATAAGGGCAGAGAGATTAACCAATCGGAATGTTCCATGCAGACCCTATTACATTGTCAATAGGGTCATCTCTTTTAGGACAAAAGACAGGGGTGCCCAATGCTACAGCCAATTGACAAAACATATATGGTAATAAGTACAAAGTTCAAATACTTCAATAATAATAATAATTACTTGGTTAAACACTTTGGCCAAAGCGATATAAGCCTACATACCAAACGTCAAGGTATAACCAAAAATGCAGGTCCTACACTACATTGTGAACGCTTCCCTTTACCCCTGCATGAGGGGAAAGAACCATAGTAGGCCTGTTCTTGCAGCAAAGTGAAACGACCTCCTAAGTTAAAAAGGTGAGGAGGAGTGAGGTTTATTTGACATAAATATATATTCATGATGTGGTGGGTGTAGGAGTTTGAGCTAGCTGGGAATGTGTGTTCATCTCTTATAGGGAATGTTCTGTAATGGAGTGTTGTGATTGGCTCAAGACAGACTTCATTGGAGATTTTCAGCCGAAAACTACCTGATTGGCAGCTTCTTTGGATGTAGAATAAGTTCTTAGGTGTTTATTTAATAAATGAACGTGCGACCAGCAATTTCGACAAGGCCAACGCTATCATTTACTGTCTATCACATCTCATGCAAAGAGGCTTCAGTCAGTTACTGTACGTCTAGTTGACAATCACAAGCTTTACCAATGTTGGCCACAAATTGGCCAAAAGTCACAAAATTCGTATAAATATTCAAACCTTTTACCCATCGCTAGTAACGTCACCTGTTAAAGCTGCAGTCCCATTTTTAGTCTATTTTCTTTTTTTATAGTTATGCCTGAAGTGGAGCTGATCCGTGGTTCACCTTCCTCTTAGTTCCCAAGATATTTGAGTAAATCATTTTTTGGTACACATAAAAAAACATTTAAAATATGGTTGCTAGGTCACCAATACAAAGTAGCAACATCATCTCCCAATGACGATGCAGCATCCCATTGGCCGACGGAATGGGACTGACCCCAGTGGCTATATTGTATACATTACCATTGTCTGGTGGGGGGGGGAATACAAAAAAAAAGTGTTATCTCGGCAACTAGAGGTCGGCGAACCAGGGGACCCCACACCATTTCAGGGAGTATAAACGGTCTCACCCCTTACAAATATCAAGCAGGACACACCGCTGCTTTAAAACACATTTGTTATACTATATGTCATGTATGTTTTTATGTATAATTGTATTTAAGCCAACAGTATGAAGCGCTTTACACAATTACAGTATAAAGGTAAAGAAAGAACAATGGGGATAAGCTAAACCGGTAAATAACATAAGGCAAAGGGAGTCCCTGCCCTGAAGAGCTTACAATCGAAGTACGATGTAACAGAATAAGTTACCTGCTGTTGATTGTGACAGAATAACACTGATAACCCAGTACACAGTCTCAGAATTCTTATTGTTGCGTTGCCTTTTTACAAGGCATGGAAAAATGGAAGAAAGGTGATACGCTACCAACCTTTGTAGTTGAACTTTTCATAGTTAACCCCGGTTTCTGGGATCATCGACAGGTCAGACTGATTTCCACTCTGCACAAACATACTGTGTGGCCTGCTCCTCCTCACGTTCAAATCCGTCCGAGCCTCCTGGTACGAACTGAGCAAGACACTGGCGGCTCCACAGGAGCAGTGCTGTACAAAATACTCCTACACCCGGGGAGAGACAAGGCATGCACTGCTGTTACATCTCAGTAATGTGGAGTCAGCGCACAGGGGTGTGATGCACACATTTCTGGCATTCCAAACTTAAACTCCTTCTTAAGGAATTCATGCCGATCCCCTTCTCCATTTACTTACTGTTAATATGTATTTTCTCTGTATTTTGGGGGGGCTTAAAGAGGCAACGATTGATTATTTGACAGTTTGTTTGTGTTAACATACATGTATGAGAAGCAATTCAAGTGCGTTTGTTTTACGTATTCATTTCGTTTTTTTTAGGCTGTCTGCTTTTTTGTTTTTGTTTTTAATCTGGTGTGCATTAATCCAACTAATTTCAAATGAATGGCAGAGAGATGGAAAAAGTCAGTGCAGAATGAGCAGAGTATTGACACAATATCCTGATATGGCACATTATTTCTATAACATTATTATATAATATTTTACAATATTAACATCATTATTGTTAATATATATGACAGTCATTTCAAATTAAGTTCGTTCTTTTATTGTTATCATGTTTTTTTTTTTTTTGTCTATAGTATATATATTTTCTATTGGCAGAAAATGTATTATTATTACAAATGTATACTTAATATATTTAATCCTAAATACATTTTCTCGTCCACATAAAATCAAGGGTGTGAGACCATCACTGTTCAGTAGCTGTGTTAGCGAATACATACCTTTTTCTTCTCATTAGAAAAATAATATTGGCGTACGTTTTGTTTCACATTACAGTGCACAGCAAATAAAAATATCACTTGTGAGCACATTCACATGTCTCAGACAGGTCTGCAACCCTGCATTCCCCATTATCTCTTAACATTCAGTGCTCCCACTGCAGCCAGGGATTCTGGGAAATGACATGCAAAGGAGCACACAGTGTCACCTTTTACGTCATGTCCATTTTAAATTGGACCCCTCTAAACTTATGCCTGCCGCATTACACCGCTTTTCAGCACAGCCTGGGTTAAAGAACGGCATAGCCACTAAAACACAGTACAGAAATTTCTGCTTGGCTAAGCAACTGTTTGACAGAACTGCAGTTGTAAAAGTAACCGTTTAATGATTGACACGACTTTTCATTTTCACATTTGGACCTCATTAGTAATGTCAACAATTAATGAATTGTCTTCTCTTATGCAAACAAGTCAAGCGATCCCAAGAATTGCAACATTTCCCAGTAATGTTGTCAGTTGTTCAAGTGAAGAAAATAAGACAGTAATACGAACACTGTGGTTCTAAACCACTTAAAAACATCTCTGTTATTCTTTAAATATAGTATTGTTACCTGTCTCATTTGTTTCATTTTGTCCTCCTTCTGCAAGGCAAATACTTGTTTTTGCAGTCTGAGGTTATGTTCCTGGAGCTGTCCAATTTTTTCAATGAGCTGACATATGTGTTCCAGGTATCCTAACCCTGAACCAATTGCCTTCGATGCTCCCTGGTTTACCTACAATAAACAGTTTAGGATTAGAATATAGATGTCCAAAAATAATGCATTGGTACATTTACATTATATACAACCCTGAAGACATATTATATACCCCTGAATTACACACACACACACACACACACACACACACACACACACACACACACACACACATACACACACAAACACAATCAAAAAATAAATAGATGATACCGTTCTGTGGCTAACGAAATGCTTTTATTTGTGTGAGCTTTCGAGATACACTGATCTCTTCTTTCGGCGATGTTACAATGAATGAAGCAAGCAAAAGGTATACTTAAAAACAGTGTCCTTTGGAATGTTATCTGTGCTGGTCCTTCCCCAGTGTGGATGTGTTTTATGGCTAGAAGTGTCAAAAGGTTCCTGAAAGCAAATGATGTAAGAGTGTGTGTGTGTATCTGTGTGAATATAAATGAATGGAGAGCCCACAGTATATACAGTGCTTTACAAAAGGTGTGTGTGGAGTGACACCTCTAGCCATAAACACATCCACACCAGGGGAAGGACTAGCACAGATAACATTCCAAGAGACACTGTTTTTAAGTATACATTTTGCTTGCTTCATTCATTGTAACATCGCCGGAAGAAGAGATCAATGTATCTCGAAAGCTCGCACAAATAAAAGCATTTCGTTCGCCACAGAACGGTATCATCTATTTATTTTTTGATTATTGAAGCTCTGGTAACACGGTACTGATACACACACACACACACACACACACACACACACACACACACACACACACACACACACACACACACACACACACACACACACACACACACACACACACACACACCTGAAGAAGGTTCCCCTGGGGAACGAAATGTTGGGCATATGTGTGCATTTTGGACCCAATATACCACTTTTATGTTATTATCTCTTTAGCTGTGCCGGTATCTTGGATCTCTAGGGATCCTCACAGACTACATACACGCACACACTAGTTGAACGTACCTGGCGTTGCTCGGGAATTGTAAGAAACCAAAAAAATACTGGGATTTATAAATGGATAATTTGATTTTTTTGTTTCTTAATGTGAAATCCCCTGCCAAAACAACAACAACTCCACCCATAATGGTTGCATTGCCTCTGAGGTCCTGAAGTGTTCGATGGAGAACCTCTAATGCGTGCTTATGGGACATTGTGCTCTCATCCCAAACAATCTCACGCTCTTGAAGAACTTTGGCTGTTCCTGTATTTTTGCTAATGTTGCAGATTGGATTTTCAGTGACCAAGATTAAGTAGTAGCTTGAGGGTGTGATGGGATCATGTAATTTGTGATGTCATCAGTTGACATTGCCGATGTCATCAGTGATGTCATTTGGGAATTGATCCAAACATAGACAACAACCTGCTCCTTGATCTCAGGAACCATTATGCAAAATGTGGTTACAATATCTTAAGAGATAAGGAATAAATATATGATTGAATATAGTGCACATTACGATTGTTTTTACTGCTTAATTCTAACATACAATTGAAACTTGATATCATCTCCTATACTGGTCATTATCTACTGTATAATGAATGGTTAGAGATAAGCTCTTTTAGCAAACTTTAATATTGTTTTGTAGATCTTTCTGTATGTATCTACAGATGGAAAAACATGCTGGAACACTGAAGCAAAGAATAATGGAGTTTCTTGTTGATCCCCCCCAATAAAAAGTTGCCGGATCTCCGTTCTCCCAAGTTAACCAACAGAAAAATTATTATTATTATGATATCTTTTATTTGTATGGTGCCCACGTATTTTGTAACGCAGTGCAATGTGGGAGGGAGGACAGTAACATACAAAACTAGTATATATAAGGAATTGAAAGGAGGCCCCTGCACCGAAGAGCTCACAATCTAAAAAATGTGATGTAGGGGGAAGAGAGGTGACACAAGGAATAGTGGGGGAGGTTACTCAGCATGGTTTATTCTTCAGAGTTCAATGGCATGGACCACAGAAAAAAATCAGCTGCCATATACAGGCTTGGTAGGGAGAGAACCTCTTAAGTGGAATGAGGTGCACCTGGGCTGGGGGATGGAGTACATCTCTGGCAGGAGATGGCAGTAAAAATTCCTGTCTGGGAAGGCTGATGACCCCAAGCAGAGTAGGAGTTAACTATGGTCTGCTGGTCCTGTGCAGAAGGGGTGCAGAAGTTTGGGGGACCCTTTCATGAATGCTGCCTTGGGCATGTGCATGATGTGGTAAGGAGAGAGCCTGTTAGGTGGAAATATATCAGCAATGTACAAAATAAAGTCTTGTAACATCGCCTCTTGCAATATATATATATCTTTTCAACCAGCATGGTAAATTGTTGCAAATACGTGATGTTGATACAAAGTAGTACATTTTTGAGATTCCTACTGTATCATTAAGTTCCCTTTTTAAATGCCCTGGCACACAGAGAAAGTCTTCAACACCCAACAATATAACATTAAGATATCACACAGATTCCTCGGTGGTTATACCGAGATGTCAACCTCCAAGGACTGAGCAATATTTAGGGCATTTGGACAAGAAAATAAGTGACATTATAGGTCATTCTGACAAAACAATCAGCAGTACTGACTCCAGATCAACGAGTCTCACAGAAAATGAGTGAGTGTACATGTCTGTACCAGTCTGAAGGGATGCCAAGCAGGTACTACGAGCTAACAGTGTGCCATTCTCTGGCACTCATACTAACCGACTTAAGAATCTGACATAAAAACTAACAAGCCTCATATGTTTGATGCAGTCGTAATAAAAATCTGTTTAAAAAAACAAAAGTGCTGTGACAAAGTAAACATGTATTTTCCTTGGGGCTGTACATTCGGACACAGCGACAACCAGATGCCGGATTCAACAGTTCTTGTGGAAACTGAGTTTTATTTCTGATCTCCAATGTGAATAAGGATTTATTTCTTTTAAAATTACAATTACATTTTTACCAACTGAGACTCTCAAAACCGCGGCTTAAGTAATATAAAGACTCGAGCTGTCATAATCTTGTCTGTAACTGTTGCAAACGCCCATAATCATGTTATCTCTAACTGTCCATGAAATGTCTGTAAATATAAAGTATAACCATATAACGTTCATATAACGTAACCATGTATTTGTCATCATAACTCTGTGCGCGGGACAAAATGAAAACGAGTGGTGACTCTCAATGTATTATTTCCTGGTAAAGCATTTTATAAATAAAATAAACTGGATTTATATTCCTGGACGCTCTCCCATTTTCTTTTGATTCTGGGCATCTTGTAGCCATGCTTAGTAAATTTGGGCCTAAGGCATTCTTATGTCAATGGGGCTTGCTGTGAGACAGTCCCGGATCAAAGAAGAACCCGAGTCCTTTAGCTTTTATATATTCATTTATGATGAGCATGAAGGAAGCAGCCATACTTTGTGTGTCAATGAGCAGAAGAACCATGGCGTCCTACAAGAAGAAATTATTCTAAGCACTTCACATACAGCCAGAAATTACTAACGAGTGTCTCTGGAGTGCTAAAGACTCGCACAAGGAACAGGGATCAATATACAGCAAGATAAGGCTTGTTAGAAGGTTACATCAACAACAGAAGTGTAATGATGCATGGGGATGCCTGACCCTATAAACTCACAGAGTACAGGGAATATACAAGATGTACATCTATGTTGAAGGGTTACATAGACTACTTGTTATCACCTGTGACTCAACTGGTAAAATACAGTATCCTTCTTAATCCTTCACCATGGGGATGTCTCCTGTTAACTCCTTAAAGTTATTGTTTAATCATTATCTCATAAGCTGATGTACATTTGTAGGGCACACTTAAGTTAGACATTGAAAACTTTATTTTTTTTAAATAAGCTGCATACTGTATTATTATCATCATCCTTTATTTGTAAAGCGCCAACATACATAAACTGAATGGCAAACAAGGACAGACAAGCGCAAACAGATACAGAAGGTAAAGAGGGCCCTGTTGCTGAGAGCTTACACTTTAGAGGGAATAGGAGGCAATGTTGAAACAAAAGGTGAAGTGGCTGCTCATTGTGGCGTGTGCCTCAGGATGGAGTATGATCTAGCCGTACTGCTGTATCTATTAAGGCTTGGGGGTGTGAATGTTAGAGCATGTTAGATAGCATGGAGTTTGGTCCAGCCACACAGCAGGTATCAATAGGGTTGGTTGGTGGATGTTAGGAGTATGCTAGATAGGCTTCCTTAAAAAGGTGAGACTTTAGAGAGTTTTTGAATGTCTGAAAGTTGGGAGAAAGTCTGATGGTGCGTGCTAGGAAATTCCAGAGAGAAGCACGTAAGAAGTCGGGTAATAAAGGCAGGAGGAGAGGCGGGTGTCGTGGGCAGAAAGGAGGGGGCGTTTATTTGGGGATGAGGGCTGAGATGTAAGCGGGCAGCATTGTCGAGAGCTTTTCAAGTAAGAACTAGGGTTTTAAATGTAACTCTAGAGCATATGGGAAGCCAGTGTAGGGATTTGCATAGTGGAGCAGCAGAGGTGGAGCGGAGAGTAAGGTGGATGATTCTGGCAGCAGCATTTTGGATGGATTGAAGTTGGAACAGGCGGACAAGGGGAATGCTAACTAGCATTAGCTAGCAATGTGAGAATGAGTGGCTCAGTGAGTAAAGACACTGACTGACACTGAGATTGCTGCAGGGGAGCCTGGTTCAATTCCCGGTGTCGGCTCCTTGTGACATTGGGCAAGTCACTTTATCTCTATATCCCTGTGCCTCAGGCACCACAAACATAGATTGTAAGCTCTACGGGTCAGGGACCTGTGCCTGCAAAATGTCTCTGTAAAGCGCTGCGTACAATTAGCAGCGCTATTCAAGAACATGCTATTATTATTATTATTATTAGAAGATTGTAGTAGTCAAGGCGGGAGAGGATAAGAGAGCGAATTAGGATTTTAGATGTGCCGTGAGTGGGAAAAGGGCGTATCCTAGCAATATTTTGGAGGTGAAGACAACAAGACGTATTAAGGGCTTGAATATGAGGAATGAAGGCGGGCAAAGTCGACCATGACCTCCTAGGCAGCAGCTTTGGTGTGTTGATGAGATTGTGCTATTATTGATAGTAAGAAAAAGTTTGGGTTAGGGGTGACAGTGAAAGATTATTAATTCTGTTTTGGACATGTTAAGCATCAGATAATGGTGGGACAGCCAGGAGGACATTGCAGATAGACAGTTGGTGACATAGAACTAGAAAGGAGGAAAGGTAGATTTGGGTGTCATCTGCATAGAGATGATATTGAAAGCCAAAGGATTGTATGAATTCTCAGAGAAAAGACATATAGAGTGGGAAGAGCAGGGATACACTCCTTGAAAAGGTGCTGCAGTGGGCATGAAACGCGTGGGAGGAGGAGTTATGTCTTATCTTTGTCCGTTTGTATGTAGCTGAATAAATGGATTTTAACTTCTAAATCATCTGGTGGGTTTCCACCTTTTTTTCACTCTGAGCGGCAGTCACATCAACCTTTCTTTTCTGCTGATCAAGGGCAGAGCCTTGTGGAACCCCAACAGAAACATGGAGTGAAGAGGAGGTGCTAGAAACGGAACCTTAAAAGAGCAGTTGGATATGTAGGACTTGAACAAGGAGTGGGCTGCCTCACAGAGGCCAACAGGGTAGGCAAGAGAAAGGGGTGATCAACAGTGTCAAAGGCAGCAGAAAGACCAATGAGAATTAGTAAGGAGAAGTGACCCTTAAGACTTAACTGTGAGTAGGTCATTGGCCACATTTGTTAGTGCTGTTTCGGTCGAATGTAGAGGGCAGAAAACAGATTACAAAGTGTTAAGCAGGGAATTGGAGGAGAGAAAGCGAGTCAAGTCGTTTCTATAATAGCCACTCAAGTAGCCTGGAGGCAAAGGGGAGAAGAGAGATAGGAAGGTAGTTAGACAGAGAGGCGAGGGAGCCTTGAACATGTAGGTTTCTGTATGTGTGTGTGGAAGTAGGTGTTGGGGAGGGTGCAGAGGGTAGATTGAGGCTAAAGGTTAGGAGGTTATGATCAGAGAGAGGTAAGGGTGTGTGAGAGGAGATAAGAGGCAGAATAGAAGTGGGAGAAAAACAGATTGAGGAAGTGACCATTGCAGAGAGTAGGAGAGGTGGTCCACTGAGAGAGACCATCGGAGGAGGTTAATGAGATGAGATAGGTGGCTGGAGTGGCATTGGGATTATCAGTGAGTATGTAAACATCTCCCAGGATGACAGTAGGTGCGTCAGAAGAGAGGAAGTGAGGGAGCCAGGTGGCAAAGTTGTCTAGAAATTGAGATGTAGGTCTAGTGGAACAATAGATGGCAGCGTCATGGAGATTAAAGAGGAAAAGAGACAGACAGCATGGACTTCGAAGGATGAGGAAGAGAGGGATGGGAAGTGGGGTATGACATGAAATGCGCAGCGTGGGGAGACGTAGTATGCCAAATCGCTGGTTTGGGGGTGTGGCTGAGGGAGAGACCACCATAGCAGAGTGCAGCAGGAGAGGCGGTGTCTGAGGGGGTGAGCCAGGTTTCTGTAAAGCTAGAAGGTTGAGGGAGTTGGAAATGAATAGGTCATGTATTGCAGCAAATCTGTTGCAGACAGCTCGTGCGTTCAATAGGGCACAGGAAAAGGGAAAGGAGGGGATAAGGTGTAATGGGGATGAGGTTGGAATGATTAACAGTAAAAAGTATAGATGGGTGAATTGTTTTGGCGAATTTAGATCCTCAGCGGATCGCCCCGGTTCCTTTGGTCCGCGGATTTCAGTGGATCAATCTAAAAAAAAGGGCGATTCGCGTTTTGTCGATTTTTTTATTATTATTATTATCAATAAATTCCGCAGACGGATTTGTAGAATCCAATTCACAGATTCAGCAATCCGTTGGCAGATTCGTAAAAATCCACCAACGGATCGCTGAATCCGAAGATTGGATTCTACAAATCCGTCAACAGGTTGTATCCAATGGCGGATTTTGATGAATCTGCACGGATTGCAATCGCCCAAATCCGTTTGCCGATTTTATGTCGAAGGTGGTTGAGGTCAGGACTTTGCAAGAAGCTGTGGTGTTTTCAGTAGGCATGAGCAATGCACAAACAGCAGATGTGTTCGTTTAGTGCCAGGGTGTGTGTCAAGGGGTTTGCAGAGGGAATTGGAGAGGAAGGTGTGATGAGTGTGTGCAGACAAGTGTTGGGAGAGACTGTGGTAAACAAAAGTGTGTGTGTGTGTGTGTGTGTGTGTGTGTGTATATAATGGTGCAGGGTGACAGGTGTGGAATTAGCATAGAGAAGTGAACTCACCATAGGCTGCCTACTAATATCCTTGTATAGAGGAAGTTGCTGAAGGATCCAGACTCCTAGTCCAACTATTGTCTAACTACATATTCACTTAACGATTCTCACTTTAACATGCAAACTCGTTAAATGCTATGCTTCCCTGCATTCATTCTCCTATGTATCAGCTAAGCAAGTTTACCTACTATTAACCCCTTTGCTGTAAGAAACGCATGTTGAAGCAATAAAAGACGGTGGCCAATGTTTACAACGGTCTTCTGCCATAAGGTGTCTTACGACGCTGGAGGACATCTTACTACAGATCCTTTAAGTTAAGTCAATGGGCTGTAAGGTCTCTAACAGCACCCAGAAGGTGTCTTATCACATAGCACCACTTAGTAAATATGGACCTGTATCTCAGGCACATTACACTAGGACAGGAGTGGCCAACTCCAGTCCTCAAGTGCTACCAACAGGTCAGGTTTAAATGATATCCCTGCTTCAGCACAGGTGGCTCAATCAGTGGCTCAGTCACTATGAGCCAACTGTGCTGAAGCAGGGATATCCTTAAAACCTGACATGTTAGTGGCCCTCAGGACTGAAGTTTGCCAGCACTGTTCTAGGGGAACCTTACATGACCGAGAAAAAACTATTAATTTATTTACTTATGTTAAAAAATACAGGTATCAGGAAAGATACATTGAGACATACTATACATGTTATTCTGCAGTATGTTCTACCATAAAAGCAGATTCATTACAAATATATTTCAGTGCTTGGACCAATTCTATATTGTGTTCAGTGTCAATTACTTAATGTTTTCTATAAAAAAAAAAAAGGGGAGGGGGATTTTTAGTTGTTTTTACATGGGAGTCATCCCCTCAGAAAGCAAAAAGTAACCCCCAACATAATCTGATCGTTCACGTTGTGCTGATCTATTTCTAACTGTCAATGGAAGCGGCCATTTTAAACTCCCAGATGCAAATTTTCAGCAGATATTTCCAGAATTCAACTACAGAATATAAAAAAGGATGGGATTGCTAAAAACAGCAGCCTTTAAGTTACTTTTTTTTTTTACACTTTATATCAATTATTTTTAATTCTTTTTTTTTCTTCTTTTTTGCAGCTGTGTGAACCCGCCGATGCGATCACTTTATAAAAATAAATAAACCTGACACCACTTTGTAGAAACCCAGCATGGTCATATCTTTTTGTACACTGTTCAGCTCTCTCTCCACAAAAGCCGGAAGTGAGCCCTGAAACTTTCCTATAACAACGTCAACATTTGGGAAATGCCAGAGCCATGACTTCCCGTTATTTCCATTATGTGCAGGCCAGCTATAGGATCAAATGTTCCACGACAATACCTCTCCCAGCACTCGATGACAGTGTGCTGCTATTTGTATTGTTCCTGGATGCAGTCATGTGAGTTTTGCCATTAATAATTACAAAAAGTATGTAATAAGTTTGTGGGATCCTACTAGCTGTTTTAATTATCCAAGTAGTACGACGCTAAGGAAGGTCTACAAAGCTATACCTTTTAAAGCCGCATTTCCTGGGGGGTTTTTCCGTCTTCGGTGGGAAGCAGGTGGTCTGCAGGGGCGAACCACGTTAATTTCAGCTTCGGGGACCCGCAGTTTCCCGAGATATAGATCTTTGAAGGAAGGGTCAGTAGCAGCCCTGGCTGAGCACGCAATATGGCTGTTTAAATGTCCCACGGCCAATAGGAAGCCACGACATCATCCCGTGCGGCTTCCTATTAGCCCGCATGACGCGGGACCTTTAAACCTGCCTTAAATTCCGACTGCCCCTTTAGGAGGTGTGTATCTTGGGAAGCTCGGGGTCCCGGAACTGAAATTAATGCGGTTCACGCCCGGAGATCCCCTGCTTCCAACCTGGGAATTTAGACCACGGGTGGCCAACCTATGGCCCATGGAAATAGCCCTCGTGATGGAGTAAAACATAAAAACCGACTGAAAATTGATTAAGGAAATGAAGCCAGGGGGTTGGGGATCAGCCGCTATGGGGGATGGGAGCTCCACCAACTTCCTCCTCTGGCAGCCTTCTGGACCTCCCGCAAGCCAGGAGACTTCTCTCTCTTGCCGCCTTCTTCCACGGCACTGTGCCCAGGAAGCCGGTTCTTCCTCAACTTCCTGGCCAGCCTCCCGCTCCCCACATGCTTCCGTCTTTCCTACTGCTGGTGCTGACCTCAGCACTTACGGCAGCAGTCACAAGTGGCCATCTTCTGTGGAACGCCCCCCCCCGCGCTGGCTGCCATGCTTCTCCTAGACATCCATTAACGGTTGTAATATTTTAATGTTTCCATTATCCTTGTTTACTTTTGGCATTATTTAGTATTGGTTTAGCAATCAATTTAAACCAGATGTAGGGAGGGCAGTAGGAGAGTGGCTATTTGCACGCCATCAGATTTTGGAGTGAATTGTGACGAAAAAGTGGCCCAGATCCACAGATCTCCGTTATTGACTTAACAGTGCACTAACCTACTCGCTCTCCCCCTAACTTTTTTTTATATGGATGTGAAGCACGGGGTCCCTGGAGCTAAACCACATTAATTTCAGCTTTGAGGACCCCTGGGTTCCCAAAATACTTACTGTGGCGATGGGGAGGATTTGGCCCGGGATTAAAGGGGTTACACCCCAATTGGCCACCCCCTGACCTCACCAGGGAGACAAGGGGTTAACTGGGCTGAGGTCCAGAAATGTGATTTAACCCTTGTTATAACATGAAAATGTGTATTCCCCTGTTCCCAGGTTTTATTGTTACTGTATATCAGTGTCTGCATCACACACACACTAGGATCCATCCGGGAGTACAAGGGTTAATAGTTCTTTAATGATTATAGCCCTTTGTGTAATTTTCCCGCCTTTTCAGGCACCATTTTGCAGGGTCCCATAGGCCGCCATTAGGGCTCAATGCATTCTAATGGCGAATCTTGCTGTTTTGGTCTGGTTTCCTGTGAAGACCAGCAGATGGCGTCCGAGAGGAGGAGCGGCGGTTTCCCATTGTAAGTCAATGGGCCCATTGACTTACATGGAGATTCCTCGAAGGAGCTTTCCAGGAACAAGTTGGCTGCTGTCCAAACCGCAAAACCTCAAAGCGGATACTTTTTCTAAAAGAGAGCTTTGATCACTTATTAGCCAAGTTCAACGACAAGTGGCGTGGGAATAAACAGTTCTAGAGCACCTAGAAATAAAATTCTTTTTGCCCCTAGTTCCTAGGCCTCCCCCCACTCGACCCCCACCGGGTCCCTGAATCCTGGACCCCCGATAAGGGTCGAACCGAGAAGAGCGGGTCGTGCCATAGGTTCCAATGGCGGCGGCAGAAATGGCTCTAGAAAACGGCTAAGTGTGAAAAGCTGAAATTTGGGAATCCATAGCTCCGGTTCCGGAGGGTCCAGAGGATCAGGGTTTGGGGTATCTGTAGTCACTGCTCCGGCATCGCTGCAGAACCATCCTTGACCCTCTTGGACCAACCCGACGGAGTATGGACCCCCTTGAAAGTTCGGGACTTTCCCATAGACTCCAATGGCGGCCAATCTCCATTGACCGGCTATGGCGGAAAACCCCCATTGACTTCAACGGCGGCGTCGCCCCGTTGAAAGTCTATGGCGGTGGATTCCCATAGCCGCCAACAACGGCGGTTTGCCATTGAAAGTCTATGGCGGCGGAGCCCGTTGTTTTTAATGGGGATTTAGTGAAAAACCGTGATTTAATTTACAGCGGAGTTTTTTGTATTAAAATAGGAAACGGTTTAAGGTGTATTTGTGTAACTCCGGTTCCGAAGGTCGTAGCAAGTCGCAAATTGGATCATATGGTGTCCCAGTTCCGGCATTGAGAACTGGGAAGTTTGGACCCGCTGGACCCAACGGAACCGGATATTTTAATATGTTTGTGTTTTATCTTTAGTACTGTGTCCCAAAGCAGGGATAAAACCCAGAGGAAATTCCTTTGCATACCAGGGTAGCATATGGCCAAAGAGGCGACCCAATGTCTAGGACTTAAGTATTGTTCAAAGGATTTTGTCACCCTCACTGTTTACCTGAGGGCGGAGACGGCTCAAACCAGAGCAGTCTTTAAGTGTTCCATTTAACACCGCACAACAAAGCGTATCCTGCCAGGAATTCCGTTTAGTAGACTGGCTGGCATCCCTGATGCAAATGTGGGGCTGCAGAAATGAGACCCCAGAGTTCTAATGCGCATGTGCCAACTAGCAGGGGGGCATGGATCAAAATGTGTTCCCATGTTAGTGAGTGGCTAGAGGTAATTGAAAACCAATCACCTGTACTTAATGTTAAGGATAGGGTTACAAAAGGTATATAATCTGTGGTCAACCCTTTATCCTGTGTTCTTCTATACCATCTTGATTGCTGAGAGAAACGCTATGCAATGTCTTCATGCCAGAGGTCTTTCATGTCTTTGGTGTCTTGATGACTATGAAAATTGCTGTATGAACTGCCAGTCCAGATATGACTGTTTCATCATTTCCATTTTAAGTAAGTGTCCATATTTTGCCTGTTATTTGTATATCTGTTGTGTTCACCTTTATCAAGGAATAAATTATATTTTATCATATCTAAGTCTCGTCCCAGTTCAACCCAGGAAAATATATTATATATATTTTTGGTGTAAATTACAGCCTGTCATAAGCTATCATCACACTTACTGCTAAAAAGTAGCACCGGTACCGTTCACTCCGGGGGAAACAAAAACGGAGGTTTCAGTCACTTGTGCCAATAGAAAACTGCAGCATCATCCATCACACCTTCCTATTGGTCCACGTTATGTTGGCAATTTAAATAACCAGGAAATACTGGCAGCACATTGCCCGGTAATAGCAGACATTAAGAGGTTAAGCTCCTGGGACCACCTGCTTCATGTTTAAGAAAAAAACAGAGGGAGCCAGAGAGAGAACTGCTCCTTTAACCCTTTGAGTGCCCCAAGACATAGCATGTATGTCATGGGGTTGGGCACTCAGGGGGCTCGATAACATAGTAAATATGCCCTCCCACCCCCAAAACAAAATACTCGTTTTACTAGGAGAGATTGCGTTCTTCAATCTGCACGGACGAGGAATAAAAGGGGTGGTGACTCCTCTCCTAGTGTAATCTGTCCATTCCATCATCAGTGATGGGGAGGTCACGTGACCACTTCAGGAAATCAGTCACGTGATCGTGAGTGCGCCACCGCCCACCCAGCACTTAAAGGGTTAACAACGAGCCCCTAAAAGTACTAGTTATCTGAAATACTAAGTTTGTGTTGTACTTACCCCCACATGCTGATGGGGTGGGGTATTAACCGCTGGGTTGAACAGCTGTAATTATGACCCGGAGCCAATAAAGGGAGTTTTTTTAAAAGTGGGTAGTGATTGGAAGAGTTACTTCTTGTTGCAGCAGGTACACAAGAGCGTTGTGGGATTTTAAAAGTCATGCTCATACTTTTACATCCAAGAATAATTGTATAGCTGGTCCATGAAAAGTATCACAGCCTACAACATATCTAGGGTCATATTCAGTATAGGGTGCTGACCATGAGCTGCGTCTGTAGCCAATAACTTGAATGTAAACATTAAACATGTATTGCCCCTGACAGAATAAGGTGGGATTTTTTAGACCAAACATTGACTAAATTCGGATTTAAGGGAAAGTTTTTGTAGAGAGTAAGAGCCCTCTATAAAACTCCCACGGCAGTCGTGAAACTCCCAGGAGGAGACTCAACCCCTATACAAATTAAAAATGGTACTCGTCAGGGGTGCCCCTTATCTCCGCTCCTGTTTGATCTCTCCATAGAACCCTTGGCAGCTACAATTAGAGATGTAGAAAACATTAAAGGGATAAGAATAGGAGAGACAAATTACAAAATATCACTCTTCGCAGATGATATTATTCTGACTCTGGCCAACCCCTTTACTTCCCTCTCAAACTTGCAACATCAATTGGATCAATTTAGCAAAATATTGGGCTACAAAATCAATACGGATAAGTCGGAGGCATTAAATCTTACACTGACATGTCCCGAAGTAAAATTATTACAAATAAATTTTAATTACAAATGGAGCTCAACAAGAATTAAGTATCTGGGAATACAGATATCTAGCTCCTCCAAAACCCTATACCAGTATAATTACCCCCCATTATTTGAGAAGATTAAAAAAGACCTCCAGAGCTGGAATGAATATCAGATTTCTTGGTTAGGAAGAATAGCCACAGTTAAAATGAATATTCTACCAAGACTTCTATATTACTTCCAAACTCTTCCAATAGAAATACCACTAAATGAACTTAAAAATATCCAAAACAGGATCTTCGAATTTATTTGGAGAAATAAAAGACCAAGGGTGGCTAGATCAATCTTGCTAGCACCAAAAGGAAGCGGAGGTCTGGGAGCCCCGGATATCATTAAATACTATCTGGCGGCCCAACTAAAGCAAGTCATAATGTGGAACAATAACCCGGCCATGTGTTGCTGGCTTGGGATTGAGTCGACTTATGCGAGTCCTCTCTCTCTCCCGGCCGCGTTATGGACCGAGAGGGGGTGAGAGACCCTATCGGGAAAATTGAAACTGGGAGCAATGAGATGTACATGGAAGATATGGTCTAGAAGCAAGGGGAAGCATGAGTTATTGTCTCCTCTTCCCTCCCTATTGACCCCTTTAATCAATAACCCAGAGTTCCCCCCCGGCTGTACTCCAAGGGGCCTTGAGAGATACAAAGAGCTAAATATGGTAATAGCCGATGATTTTGTAGCTGAAGGCAAGATTTTATCATTCAATGAGATTCAGAAGAAATATCAAATCACCAACCTCCCAATCTTCGGCTTCTTGCAAATTCGCCATTACTTACAAACAATTACAAAAAATTCAGCTTTCTCGGCACTAACAAGATTTGAGAAAATATGTAGAAGAGGCTATTATTGTAAAGGCTTGATTTCGGAGATCTATCTGGGACTGGCGATTAAAGCTACACACTCTAACCATAGTTATATGCTAAAATGGGCAGCAGATCTAAACCTGGACATAGATAGAGACGACTGGGAGGATATTTGGGAAGCAGCTTCTCAAACGTCAATTTGCACTACAACAAAAGAAAACATATATAAAATTATTTTCCATTGGTACCTAACCCCGAGTAGGCGGAGTCAGATCTTCCCCGGATCCTCAGATTTGTGCTGGAGAGGATGTGGACATAGAAGAGATATGGCTCACATCTGGTGGGAATGCCCAAAAATCCAGGGGTTCTAGATCATGATTCAAACAATGATACGAGAACTCCTGGGGGTGGAGATAGAGGTTGAACCACTGTCCCTGGTGCTGTCTAAACCAATAGAGTGCCTACAATCCCACGAGAAGAAAATGATAAGCCACGTCCTAAGAGCGGCCAGATGCTCGATTGCCGCAGCATGGAAAAAAATAAACGCCCCGTCCAGACAGACAGTGCTGAGACGCATCAGAGGGGTAAGAGTAATGGAACTCCTCTCAGCGCAGTTAACCCAAAAGGTAGATAAGTTCCACAAGGTTTGGTCAGTATGGCCAGACAATTAGCAAAGGCACAGATGGGTCATATAATCTCGGAAATAATAAGAACCTACCCCCCCCCTCTCTGCCCACTCCCCTCCTCTACCCCCCCCCCACCCTCTTCTTTCATACTTCTCTCTCTCCTATCCTTAGATCTCGGTAAGAGAGAAATGACTAGAAGCGGCTGCTTCCCTAATAGGCAGTAAAGGGGGAAAAAAAAAAAAAAAGTTTTGTAAGATACAACGCTCATAAATTAAAAAGTAAGAAATGAAGACAGCAAAAAACAATAGATGTTGTATTGGAATGTTTATTAAGGATTCGTGCTGTAAAGGTTGAAGGTGTTTCAGTTATTTGTTAAAAACTGTTATAAGATGTCATTCTTTCAAAAAACAATAAAAAAAATTGAAACAAAAAAAAAAAAAAAACATTTATTGCCCAAGGGTGAATGCTATTATACAGGTCACTCACTCAGAGGCGTCTCAGCTTTGGTACACTGCGTTCCCGCGAATGCTGCTCCGAGCAGCAAATAGGATCTGGACTCTGGAGTTACAAATGTACATTTTAAAACCTCAGTACTATATTTCTTTAGTTCTGGTGCTGTCGCCACAACAGTAATTGACAGATGAAGTATTGGGAATGTGTTTTCCACAGGGATCTTACTATAAATGGCGAACAGCCACCACTCCAAATCATGAAATCCTATATTTAAGTGTTGCTATTCCATAAGGCTCCTACCCTAGGGTGACTTCTGTCACCAGGTTGGTGTCCTATGGCACAGCACCACTTAGTACATATGGCCCTAAATGTAGTCTATTCAATATGCCGTGAAGCTGCTCCTCTGTGCCGGAGAAAATGTTAGTCCTACTTATTTGACTGGAACTGATCTCTTCTCCAGCCCGGGAAGCAGCCTGACAGCATACTGAATAGGGGCTGAAATAGCAAGGTAATGCCGGTCATTATAAAAAGCTTAGAATATAATGCACTGATAGAGAGGGTTGGATAGCTGTGGTCACATTTCTGCCTTATACTTGTAGTTCCATACATGGGTTGCCTGAAGCAACCAATGGAATCTTAACGGTTTGACAATGCATCAATGTAATAGAGCTCAATCCTTTAACAATGCCTCAATCCTATGTTTCCATTGAGTGTGTGTGTGTGTGTGTGTGTGTGTGTGTGTGTGTGTGTGTGTGTGTGTGTGTGTGTGTGTGTGTGTGTGTGTGTGTGAGAGTGTGTGTGTGTGTGTGAGAGTGTGTGTGAGAGTGTGTGTGAGTGTGAGTGTGAGTGTGAGTGTGTGTGTGTGTGTGTGTGTGTATGTGTGTGTGTGTGTGTGTGTGTGTTAGGGAGAGGTAAAATGTGCTTCTTATTACTTTTACATCCTTGATTCATATAAGAGGATTGCTCCGTCTGTTATTTTGTTTGAAGTTTTATTATACAGCTACAGGCAGTGAAGTTATTAAAAATGAGAACACAAACAAATAATAAATCTTAATTTCCTCTCCAGGAATAGGAGATTCACAATTTGTTTGCGAGCTGCCACACTGTACAAAATGTGTGTGTGTGTGCTAGAATTAGCATAAAAAGTGGGTCATATATGGTTAGAAATTCTAGCAATACTAAAACGATGCCATTTGCGCGATTTAACCATTGGTGGTATAATGTCCCACAAACGCCTTAAAGTGGCAATCCATAGCGTTTTGTTTTCTCTTTTTTTTTTTTTTAAATGTTGTTATATTGGATTGAAGCAAGGGGTCTCTGGAGCTGAGCCTATTCATTTTAGCTTGGGGCCCCCTGCTTTCGGAGATACCTACCTCCGCATGGGGTGGTCAGGGATCATGTAATGGCAGCGTTTCAATACTCCCGAGCCTTGCGAGCCAATAGGAAGCCGTGATGTCATCAGGTTTGGCTTCCTATTGGCCCGCGGGACGCGAGATCTTTAAACTGTCACGCCCAGCCGGAGCGGCTACCGGTACCACCTAGGCAGGTATCTCTCGAAACAGGAGGGTCTCCGGAGATTAAATTAATGGGGGTCAGCTTCGGAGATCTCCTGCTTCAAACCGGTGTTAAAAAAATGAAACATTAAAATGGCATGAGTTGCTCCTGTAAATCTGCAATAAATGTGCACTTTAGACACTTTGATGCTGTGTATGGCTTTACCAAGAGGCTTGTATGACTGTTTTGCTAAAGGACAGTTCTAATAAACATGCTGGTCCTAGGGAAATGGAGATTTGTTGAACGTTGTGATAACATTTTGTAAATTAAATTATAGTGAAAAGATTTCACAACCTCACAGGTTTCTTCTTCAAATCTGTGTCAGTACATTTAAAAAAAAAAAAAAAAAAACCTATGTTCTCTATACACTTTACATTTTATCTGTGAATAATTTTTTGTTCATCCCCTAAAAGGAATCAGCATCTACAATGAATCAACGTGCAATAATCTCTTTATGGGATCGATCGGTTACTGGCTCCACCAATTCTCCCGTTCTGCATCTCGTTGTATTCATTGGGCTCCTAACTCATGTCCGAGCTGTGCGAGAAATGATTCTTTTTGATACAATTTAGTTCTGACGTATTCTATTTTATACGATAAGCAAATGGGACAAACTCCCCAAATTACATTTACACAGGCTATTTTGCCTTAACACCTGGAAAGTTAGCGCAGAAACCTCACCTCCCGCAGGTACACAAAATAAAGCTTTGCTTCGCTTACCTGAGGGAGATCAGGTTTCTGACTGTAAGTTTCTGTCCAGTATTGCAGAAAATGGGGCAAAAAAAAAGCACGCAAATGAGACACCGAACCAAGCGAGTTTTATGCAACAAAAAACACCAGATTTTTATTGTGTCAAACAGCATGTTATTTTGTGCGATTTTGCATTTGCAATATTGGAGTTCAAAAATAAGCCCATGTGACTTTCTTTTATGTTTTCATTTTGATGGTGTTCGGTTCCAAGAGAGATTTTCTACTTGTAAGAAATATAATGGTTGAACGGCTTTGCAGGGCCGGCGTGATGGCGGTGTCTTCGCACTGAGCCCCGCATGTACAGGTGCCCCGCTCTCTTCCTCAAACCAGTTAAACTGATTGGCAGAGGAGAGCGCGAGGCCTCTAAGTGCCTCCTACCTTCCATCCGGCTTCTCCTCATCTCGGCCACGTAACTGAGATGAGGAGATGCCGGAGCATGCAAGAGGCCCACACGCTCTCCCCCGGCACCGAACCCCGCTATATTTCAAGCCGGCTCTGGGCTTCTGTATTAGTCCTGTATGTTTAGGTTCTGGTATAACTGGACTGACCGGTTGTGTGGAATCTGCATTCCAGGAGACTTTTTTTTTTTTGGTTTATTTTCTCAGCATCATGGACGCTGAGACAACACAAATAGATTTTGTAGCAATGTTAATCCTCTGAAAGAGGAACAAAGTTCATCAATAGTGCTCAGAATAACTGTAGAGGAATATTTGTAATAATGTCAATGTAGACTTTCTTGATTGAAGATATAGTGATGCAGGCGTCTGTTATAACTGTGAGTAATGGGTGTATAGGTGAGCGTAGTGTATAAGACATATATATTGAAGTCCTAGGGGTGCTGTGAGTGGAGAATGATTAGCTCCAACACATTACTCCTAATGAGGACAATGTCACACACGCTTGCAACCACCTTGAAAATACACCTTCCAGCAAAGAAAAGGATAAAAAAACTCACATGAGCAAAGCCTGTCTTCTTCTTGTTGGTGGCGTGCATCCGTGATATTGATGAGTAGATGAGTATGCTGCAGGACGCAGTGTGTCAGGGCACAGCCAAAGATGATCAGGATAACAGCTTGTGGTAAAAAGTAATCTTTATTCGAACATCATGGTGCAGACAGGATAATGGAGGGTAGCTCTTACGCGTTTCACGCCTAGCTGGCGCTTCGTCAGAGAGTGAAAAAGTTATGCTGGGACCCCCCTGATATAGTACTACTAATTCTGATTCAAATCACTCACAGCCGCGGCTCCGTTGGCCGGAAATGACGAAACCGGAAGTTGAAAACCGGAAGTGACGCGACGGACTCCATAGTTGTTTACATGCTAAATTTGTAGTCATGGAGACCGCAGCGTCATCCCTCGGTCTCAATGAGGGGAAAAGTGTTACTCACGGACCCAGTATTATCACCCCACCATACAAGAAAATACATCAACGGTGGTGGTTTAAAAACAATAGTTAAAATATAACAATTATGCATATACTGAAGACTTAGTAGTGGATAAATAGAATGTTACCCATAATGCATGATTGCACTTTTGTAATTAGAGCTTTATTAGAGCTTTATAGAGCTTTTTACAAATATTCCTCTACAGTTATTCTGAGCACTATTGATGAACTTTGTTCCTCTATTTGAATGCATATACCAGATAGTAGCTCATGACTGTATGATTTATCCATTATTGGAAAAAGGATTTCAGCTGACTCCCTATCAAGAATTGATATACATTTTTTATATATAACACATGGTGACAGTATCAGACAATGGATTGCTTATCTGAAGACTCCGACAATAGCCAATCTATATCCAAGTCATATGCGCACATTTGCACAGACAATTCCAGACGCAGTAAACAAGCAGCACAAGTTTTTGAAGGACTGACATTACCTACTGATGACGATGAGGTTGATTTACCTATGTTCTTTAATCAATTTGAGAAAGCCCTATCAATAGACATACGTCTCTGGTGGGACATTACGACCTTAGAGAACTATCGGTCAATGAATAGACTACCACGGGGATTACGCATTACCAAAACACCATCATTTGGGTTCCCAACAAGAGAATTTGAGCTGAAGTGGATTAAACTTCTAGATGAATGCTCATTCAAACTAATTGACCTGATAATAGAACACAAGATAAATGAGAAAAAGACCACATCAAAAGCGGTCACAGACCTTCAAAAGAATTTGAATAGTTTACAAAACTTTGATGAATATGACACATGTGATGAAAAATTGAGCAAACATATTAAATCAATGGAACAAGACTTAATGACACAAAAACAAAAAAAGTATGAACGAGACAAAATAGACTACATACACAACCAAGTTTATATGTGGCAAAAACCTAATCAATATAGAAACTCGTTTAAAAACAAAAATATGTATATGTGTTATATACCATCAGATCTTAACCAACTGTACATTGATGTATGTGTGTGCTTTTCATACATGTACTGTGTTCATGTCTCACAATTACTATTGAAAACAACTATAATATTATCTAAAAACATGAATGTATCTATTGATCCAACATTGCCAGTTAGTTGCTTTTCAATATCTGTAAAAATACTCATCAGAAATGTATAATTGTTACAAGTGCATTGTGTCAAGCAAAAAAATTTGGTATTTGGTTCACCAACATATGAACCCATTATGTATGATTGCCAAATTGTATACAAACAACCAATTAGAGATGATAGATTTGGTATTATTACATTTATTCCTTATTAATTTTCAACAAAACAAAAAGCTCTATAAAGCTCTAATAAAGCTCTAATTACAAAAGTGCAATCATGCATTATGGGTAACATTCTATTTATCCACTACTAAGTCTTCAGTATATGCATAATTGTTATATTTTAACTATTGTTTTTAAACCACCACCGTTGATGTATTTTCTTGTATGGTGGGGTGATAATGCTGGGTCCGTGAGTAACACTTTTCCCCTCATTGAGACCGAGGGATGACGCTGCGGTCTCCATGACTACAAATTTAGCATGTAAACAACTATGGAGTCCGTCGCGTCACTTCCGGTTTTCAACTTCCGGTTTCGTCATTTCCGGCCAACGGAGCCGCGGCTGTGAGTGATTTGAATCAGAATTAGTAGTACTATATCAGGGGGGTCCCAGCATAACTTTTTCACTCTCTGACGAAGCGCCAGCTAGCGTGAAACGCGTAAGAGCTACCCTCCATTATCCTGTCTGCACCATGATGTTCGAATAAAGATTACTTTTTACCACAAGCTGTTATCCTGATCATCTTTGGCTGTGCCCTGACACACTGCGTCCTGCAGCATACTCATTTAATCCTCTGAAAGCTGCAAATTACTTTGTTCTTTTCTTTGTTATTAGGACATCTAACTCAAGTGAACAACTGGTGTCTTATGGAATAGCACTGCTTAGTAAATATGGGCCATTATGCGCCTATTCAAGCATCTACTTGCAATAAATGTAGTGTCGAGTTTTTGTACCGAAATCCACTTGTTAAGATATGAACATCTATGAGCAGGTACAAGAAGTTACAGAGGCCTCACGCCTCCCCCGGTATTTAATTTAAATGCCTTGGGGAAGAGCGTGGGGCCTCTAACTGCCACGCCCCCCTGTTTGTGCCCCCCTGCCTTAAAGAAAACATTCTCCCCCCCTCCCAGGGTGGAAAGCAGGGCCGATTTCCATGTTTTTTGGAATAACGACCAAATAACGCCAAGCTTATAAAACTGGGTTAATATCCTGTTGTTTGCTTTAGTGACTGCTACAGTGAGGGCCGAGTTAGGCTACGCTAATAGTGCCGGCGACGCGACGTCAGGCTACGGTCGCTGGGAAAATCTAATTGAGATGACTTCCAGCGATCGCGACCAAGCCGTCGCGCCGCGCTTACTATAAGCGCACGCGACGGCGGCAATGCATTTGTTTTGCACTATAGAACAGGAAACGGAGGGCGGTGCACAACTGAAGTAAACGCCCCCAGGCAAGGTAAGTGCAGTAAAACTTCTATTTATTGGCACATAAAGGTTAAAAAAAACACTAACGCGTTTCACGCAGGAGGCGCTTTATCAAAAAGACTATGTTTTGCACTATAAGCGCAGCCTTACTATTAACATGTGTTAGCCTCTTTCACAGAACATACTGAATCCTGCCCCAAGCTTTCTGTTCTCCCTCTTTTATGGAGCATATGGAGTATTGTTTGCTTTCTGTCCGTCATCCGGATTTGCTCCTCAATAACATCCGATTACTCAGGAATCAAGTGTACAGCTGCTGGGAACAACATGATTAGTCCCCTCCTGCTTCCAACTTCCTCTTGAAAGTCCCTCCAGATGTCTTTGCATAATGATGATGCTCCTTTTTATCACCCCCCAGGAGGTGGAGAGAAAAGCAGTAGGTCGAATTATATTAATAATAGTATAATGTCGCAAATGAGCAGAAGCAAAGAAGTCGCAAGATGGACTTCTACCATCCAGAAGATATTTATCTTAAATATCACCAGATGTTGACATGCACCAGTAGATCAGTGGTTCATTGCCTCCTCGGGGCAATGATGAGAAAATCATTACAGGTGTTTAGATTTGTTACTTTAAACTTATTTTCTTAACCCCTTGAGTGGTCCATGTTGTACCCATCACGTCATGGTGTCTGGGTACTGCAGTGGCCAAATGACGCAGTGGCTAGGTCATGGGTATTCAGCTCATTTTCTAGGGGAGATCACGTTCTGGCTCATGTGGAACGCTGAACACGATCTGGCCTGAAGAGGAAGCGTAATCAGTGATGCAGCAATCACGTGGTCGAGATGTGACGTGGGGGCTGTGGTACTTTTGTTTAGCACTGTACGTTAAAAGCTTAACTTTCCTTTATCTTGTTTTGGTAACTCTCGAGTTCAACGATAGATTACCCTTGAGTGAATCTGTAGGTCTTCCACAGCTTCATAAACCTTCTTCACCCCCGCCCCATACAATGGTTAAGCTGTACAAAAAGGATTCTGGGTAGTGACAGGAAAATGGGCACATCGTGGGTAAAGCACGTTTCGCTTCCTATCCATTTTTTTTATAGATTCCCTACAACTTTTGCCAGATGCATTTCACTAACCACAATTTTGAGAAATAAATCACCGGGTGGAATTTGAGTCCTAAAAAGTCACACCAGTGAACACGGAATGACAGACCAGGCAACTGATTACAAGTTAGCGTAACAATATTCCAGGCCGTTCTCTCTTTATTATACCAGATTTGCTAACAGAACAGCAAATTGCAATACAAAACCAGGACTGGATCATGCTGTTGACCTGGAGTTTGTTGGCAGGTGTAGAATTGAGCAATTTCTGCTGAATTACACCAATCTTTTTAAGAAAGTTAGCTTCATGGTTCATTTTCTGCAATAAATGATTCATTAGGAGCTAGTTATGCA